>NC_143489.1:30947923-31253076 GCF_027475165.1 Benincasa hispida | reverse complement strand
TCGACCTCTAGCCTCGAACTCCCAAAACAACAATATTTCTCTAATAAGTTTCAAAAAAACAATATTTCTCTAATAAATTTTGAAAACAACAATATTAATATTAAAGGTCCCAACAATTGTATGAACCAAATCCATAAAAACCCAACAACTATAATCCACTATCTTAGTGGGCTTAATGTCTCCACTATAAGCCAACACCTAGCCCACTACTTTGTTAGTAGAATTATCCAACGAAAGTTTGGATTTTCCAACAACTATAGTCAAAGGACAAAATAGTCATTTGGTCAAAGTCAAACTCTGACCAAAAAGTCTGATTTTTTCCCATGTTGACTAATTTTGACCTCCCGAGCATAAATCTGCATTCATTTTCTCGAAATTCAAATCACATTTGAATATAAGGTCAGTCAAAATTTGTCTTTTCAAAGTCAAAAGTCAACTCTTTGACTTTTTACATCTTTGACCATTTCCATTATTTCCGAGCTTCTGAATATGAAAGTATTCATATTCTTGATATTTAAATCACATTTAAATATTAAATTTGCATCTCTAAACTGAAAACCCGACCACTATATCACATATACTTGTCGGTTTCTCTCTCTTCACCTAATTCGAACAATTCGAATCATTCTATCATACTGTTCTAAGTTTATTCCATATGAGCTTGTAGGGGAACCTAATGGACTTATAGATCATGGGCTCCAATGATCCGAGATTAGCTGGCTAAACTCTTTAGATGGAGCTAATCAACATTCGTTAACTAACGGGTCATTCCACTATAGTTCGGTAGTTGCACTCCCCTCACTATAGATATATTTATGTCAATTTGATATAACCATGATTAGTATGTTAATCCTTCACAGGTTGTTCGTAATCTCGGCTGGGTCATAAAAACCGTTTTACTCCCAAGACTACATCTTGTTCTTTAAGTTCCACTAATCATCTAATGAACAATTGGTTTAAGGTCCAACCTATAAACCGAATCCTTCTCGGGCCAAGGAGAGGGTGGGGCCCCTTATTTAAGACCTGGATTCAATACTAAAGGGAACAACCTATCTACTATCCCTATAATGGGTAGGAGTGAATTTCGTCTTGCACCCTATGTTCCAAGCTATCCACCCGATCTTACCCCTAAAATGGGAGGCTTCTTGGGCCAGCGATGATGAGCTGCCCTCACCTATGCAGATCTAAGGATAATTCCGAGTGAACAGGAATTCATAGTTAGCTCAGGATTAAGATTAAGTTACCTAGGTCATTAATTAACGAAATAGTCAGTTTTATACATAAAACGACATTTAGAACATAAAAAGTAACTATTTCATGGTTTAGTCTTATGCAAACTCATTGCATAGGATGCCCCCACTCACATATCTCTATATGAACGATTCAGGATCACATCGTTTGTACTAACTACAAAGTGGGTCGTATCCATAGTGTCCCCAGAATAAAACGCCCAACTTTATTCATATACTATAGACTATTTTGGCTATATATTTGAACTGGATCTATATCTATGTCACTACATAAAGTTCAAACTATATTAAATAGCCCCAGGACCTTAGTTTATTAAATTTAAGATTACAATCTCAATAACAACTTCATCGGAAAGCAAAACAAAATATGTTTATTAATTTACAAACTACGAGTTTTAGGACATAAAAGACGAAGCGG
This sequence comes from Benincasa hispida, assembly GCF_027475165.1. Classification (NCBI taxonomy): domain Eukaryota; kingdom Viridiplantae; phylum Streptophyta; class Magnoliopsida; order Cucurbitales; family Cucurbitaceae; genus Benincasa; species Benincasa hispida. The sequence goes on along the minus strand of NC_143489.1, from coordinate 31,251,408 downwards.
ATTTGTAGACAACACCTTTGAGCGGAAGCGAATCATCCAAACTCCATTGTGAATGAACTCATACATTCATAGTCATACAGAACAGATTATGCACAAATGTTAAATTAGAACATGCTTTCTGAATAAAAATAAAGGATTAAGAGACTATACCTTTGAAGAACCCTTCTTTAAGTATAATCCCTCGATCGTTCACTGATGCGTCGAACAACTCGATCTCCTTCGACAAGTAGCAACTCGATCCTCGAACAAACTGGACACTACCACAAGATAACTTGGTATTCTCGGTATGAGAATCCAGGAGTAGTGGGCTCTGACTTTTTTTTTTTTTTTTTTTTTTTTGTTAGAGGGAAGGTTTAGAGTGGATGAGGAGAACGATCGAGTAAACGACAACTATATGGTGTAGAAGATGAAGTCTATCGCATAGACTAGATGCTCAATCGTTTAGGCTCTCAAGTGATCGTGTAATAAGACTCTCTTACTCGATTTCTTAACTCGTCAGTCGTGTGTTTTTCGTAGAATAATTAGAAAATCAATTTTCATCTTTATTCCACTTTGCCATAAAACCGTATAACTACCCACTAAGGGTGGTTATTGTGAAAAAGATTTTTAATTATCAAATAATTAATAAATATGATAACTAACTTATCATATTACATTTATAACCTATAGTTTTAATATTGTATCATATACAATATACAAATCATAGTTCTTTTTCTTTATTTTATGGCATTTAATATAAATCATATTTATATTAAATTTAATAGCATGAATCTTATTCATAGAAATTATATTTGAATCATATTCAAATATTAGTTATTTCAATCAAATAATAATATATCAAATACATTATATCAATTATATCATATATATAATTTAATTAATTTAATTATATCACATATAATCAAATTCCCTTGTTAATTTGTCAAAAACTGATTCTCAACTTTAATCCATTGAGCTACCAAGGGGACCTTAAGGATCTATAGCTTGAAGCTCCAACGGTTCGTGAATAACTGACTAAACTCTTTAATCACATTATCCACAATCCGTTAACTGTCGAGCACTCCACTAAAGACCGATAGTTGCACTCTCCGCATTACATATATATTTTTGTGTCCGTTGGATATAACCAATCAGCAGTACGATGATCCTTCACAAATTGCTCGTAAGTATAGTTGGGCCAAATTATTGTTTTTCCCCTGTAGTTACATCTAACTCTGTAAGTACCACTGATCCCTCTAATGAACAATAGATCATAGTTCCATTATGACTAAATCCCTCTCAGGCCAAGAGGGGGTGTGACGCCACATTGTTCAAGCCTCGGAATCAACATTTAAGGGAGCGATTTATCTACTTATCCCTACTTCAGGGAATGAGTGAATTCCATCTTGTGTAGCTGAGTTCCCAGCTCCCCAATCAGACGAATCCCTAAAGTGGTAGGTTTGTTGAGTTGGTGATCTGACCACTCTCACCCATGCAAATCAAAGTACCACTCTTATAGGCAGGAGTTCACAACTCACTCAGGATTAAGGTTATGTTACCTATGGTCATCCTAGTGAAATGAAAGTCTCAATTATGAACGATGTTATATAACGAGACTAAACATTTCGTGGTTCGGTTTTATACAAACTCCTTTATATAGAATATCTCTGCTCGATTGTCTAATACACGAATGATCAGGATTAGATCATTTGTAGCACTTTACAGCATTTGTAACGGCTACAAAGTGGGCCATACTCATAGTATCACCAGGATAAGATATCCAGACTTATCCATGTACTACAGACCATTTAGTTTATCCCTTAAAACACAATCCACTTGTATGTCTCCACATACATGTTTAAGTTACAACGATAACTATGGATCTTAGTTTATTGGTTTGTGGTTAATACAACTAAAATATCAAATATTTTATAGACAATGTGAATAAAATATCATATATTATAGATCACAGAATGTTTGTTCATACAAGTGTTTACAAAGTACAGGACCCTACGAGATTTAGAGCATCATCCCCAACAACTCTCACCCATACAAATCATAGGACCGCCTTCATAGGCAGGAGTTCACAACTCACTCAGGATTCAGGTTATGTCACATATGGTCATCTTGGTGAAATGTGAGTCTCAATTATGAACGGCGTTATATAATGAGACTAGTAATTTCGTGGTTTGGTCTTATACAAACTCGTTTGTATAGAATACTTTCACTCACATATCTCCATATGAATGATCAGGATCAGATCATTTGTAGCACTTTACAATAATTGTAACATCTATAAAGCGGGTCATATTCGTAGTGTCACCAAGATAAGGTATTTAACCTTATCCATCTACTATAGATCATTTAGGTTATCACTTAAACATTATCCACTTGTATATCTAAATGTCAAATAAAATATCTAATATTTTATTAAAAAAATAAAATGTTTGTACAACACAATTACAAACATATACTAATTGAGCTATGCTCAGTTTGACATTTCACTCCATTCTTTTTCTCTTCCTTATTTTTTATTAATAATATATTTTTGTAACTTATTACAATTATAATATAGATTTGATATTTACTAACCAATATTGTTGTTTTGCAGATCCTCACCTTTTGAAAATAGGATTAATTATAAAATTATCATCCCATTTTAGGATACATTAAAACATGAAAACAATAATCCAATTAAATCCTCACATTTTTAGAAAACGAGGGATAAAATTTGACATTCTTTGCATTTTGAAAAAATAATACTTGAGTGCATCTCAAGATGTACCCATATTTATACATCTCACTCTCATCACACATATAAAAATAGATTACAATATTTTAAAAAAGTAGGAAAAATTTATAATATGATAAATTATGATTGGACGATTTGATGAAATACACAAATACCTATTGAATACACCTATGTATTTCTTCCTTGAAATTCAAGGAATGAGTGTTTAGATAATATCAGAGAGTGTCAAGATTTTCGAAATTTTTTCCATTAGATTATTTGACTTTCTCGTCTGTTTTATATTAGATTATGTTGTAGTACGTGCTTGCTCTCATTTTCATTCTCTATTTCTTAGAATTACCTCATTCATTCAAGGTATATAGTCTGAAAAGAAACAATGGAGCTACCGAAAACCTTATAAATTAAATATTATAACAAAGTTGTATGATTAGTTGTTGAATGAGAGTTAATACGTTGGGTTTAATACATAAAAGAGGGATATATTGAGAATTTTAAATTAGTCTATTTGTTACAGTTAATTCTTAAAGTTCCTCGATAATTTAAGATGATGTTCTCTTGTCAACCCTTTTTAATTTTAAGATTTAGTGGGGCTTTTATACTTTAACTTGATTTTTTTTTTTTGTCCTCTTTGATCGGTGAGAAAATTGGTGTAACAATTAGATGAATGAGAAAACAAAAAGAGAGTATCAATATGAAAAATAATGACTATACCTACATAAGTTATTTTCAAATTGGTTCTTTCCCAATTATTCAAGATAACTTTGAAGGAATTGATTGTTCGAGTATTCTTCCAGTCTATTTAAAAATTATGATATTGAAGGAGAGAAAAAAGAGAAATGAGAGAAGTTTTAGAGAATGAAGGATGAAAGAAGAGGATTCAAATGGTATTGAAGAATAGAGAGAAAAATATGAGAAATGAGAAAGTGTCAGTCCATGATGGAAAGTGAGAGGAAATAAAAAGGGTGGCAACAGGGTGTAAATAAACGGTTTCCATCTATATATACTAATGTTAAGTGCATTTCTTTCTTTATTTATTTTTTTTGAAAGATTGAGAATATTATTGCAACTTTTAAAAATTTAAAGGTAATTTTAAAACAAAGCACCAACGATTTTCATCCATATACACGGATGATAAAAGTGTTTTTTTAATTTTTAAAAAAAATTTAAATATAAAGATATAAATGAAAATTTAAAAATTTATGGGTCTTTTCTAAACAATGTACAATGCTTAGGAACGTTTTCTATAATTTTGCATTATTTTTATTATAAGATTTATTTTAACTTTATGTCTTAATTTAGTGGCCATGAGTCATGAGAGACCTTCTTCAATGATATTTCTTTTTCTATTTCTTTTTTTTTACACGATAAATATGAGATATGAGAATTTGAATCTCCCAATTTTAAATTGACGGAACTATTCTCATACTGACTTTGGTGATATCCGTTTTTGTGGTAAATTTTGAAACTAGTTATTTTAAACTTTCTTCTTATGTATTTAATGAAGTAAGAGGGTAAATTTTTTAAAGATGAATAAGGTACATATGAAAATAATCTCTTGTCAAATTCTTATGAAGTTTGAGCGAATATATATATACTTCCATCTATTTTGTTTGAGTACTTAAAAAGATTCAGTAAAATTGTTTAAATAAATAAATAAGATCGAAAAATAAAAAAATATATAAACTTAAACGATATGTGTATTTAGATTCAGGACATATTTGGAGAGAGATTTTAAAATGATTAAAAGTATTTTGGTCATATTCAAAATCATTCTAACATTTAATTTTATACTTCGTAATAAAATAAGTATACACATGATCATTAACATTGATTTTTTAAATTATTAAGAACATATTTTGAAGTAATTTTATAAATCCTTCTAAATCATGATATTAAGGTGAAATGATTAGATTTATAAATTATGACAAAGTTAACTTTTTTGCATTTTATAACATATGAGAGTAGGAGATTACTTAAACCTCTGATCTTAAATTATCATACATACTTAATACTAGTTAAATTATGTTGGTTTTACTTTTGGCTATAACAAAGTTAACTTATAGATCAATTACATGGATTTTTAATATCTGAATTATTTTTTAAATATATGGGAATTGAATTACCTGTAAAATAAGAGGCTCCAATGTCATTTGCAATTATCTTCTCAAAACACTACTATCAAACACAATAAAGATAATACATCATCCAAACAACTCTACTATTTTCTTTAATTTCTTTAATTCAATAATTATAAATTGAAAGATTGAACCATCAATCTTTAGATTGGTAAAATTGATGTCTTATCCAATAGAGTTATACTTAAATTCACAATATATACCGTCTTTACGGTAATATTGATTTTTTTAATTAAAAATAAATGTACATGATATGATATATATTGGGAGAATGATATATATTTTTAGTTTTTTATTTAAATTTTGAGTACAACAATTACAAAGATAGAAGGTCAAACTTTCGAAGTAAAGATAATGCATTTCAATTATCAATCATCATTGAGCTAAACTCACTCTAACACACATGTCTAGTAAATAAATATAGAAAGAGAGAGATCAAATATAATTTTAATTACCCTTTCATTATTTATTTCTTTATTTTTGAGAAAATCTTTTTTTTTTTTTGGAAAAAGAGAAAATCATCTTGTTATATCACAAGATTTATTTCCATAATAATCTTCTTGGTATCATTTTTGGGCCAAATAAACTAGATTCCAACATGAAGAATAACTCCACTTGCAAAGTTTTTGGGTAATTGAATGGCTTAGTTCTTTGCTTAATTAAAATATTGATTTCAAATTTGAAGTAAACTACAAGACATCGCACATGATTTTATAAGTTTAATATAAAGTTTTATTTTCTTTACTTATTAGTAATGACCCCACTCAACACTCATGATTGATAGCTTCTTTTTGTTTATTTTCCCTCTTGATTGCATATGATTACAGCAGATTTTAATATTTGATTTGTATTGTGACAAAATCTTTTAGAATATAAATTTTTATTTGATATTTAAACGAATATTTATTATAATTTATAAATGTTGGATACATGCAACATTTTAGCTTACGTAAATATTTTAAGCCAACTTTTGTTGATCTAGTGCTACTTCATACAAAGAAAGGTTAAGAAGCCAATGCCAACACAAAAAAATAAGTTACACTCGTGGGTAATGATACTTAAAAATATACCATTTCATTTTAGTACAATAACAACTCTACGAATAGGAATCGAATTTTCGACCTCTAAAAAATAAGGTCATGCCAATAACAATTGAACTAAACTCATTTTTGCACCTCCTATATATTGAACCATCAACGTTGATTGTTTGAGATTATTGTTGGATACTTAGGTTTGTTTGGTTAACAATTCAGATTTTGTTTTATATTTTCAAATTTCATAAGTTTAGTAAATATACATTGTGACGTCTCCCCAATTCGAGTTTTTAGTTTGACTCTCTCCCTTATGTGGAGCCTGTATCATCAAGTGAGGTTCTCATGTTACCTCTCTTTGTAGTTGAGAATCTAATCTATAGAGTCTTTTGTGAAATACTATCTTAATTATTAATTTTAAAAGAACAACTAAAATGGTTTTGTACCATCCGAGAGAATAAGCACCAAGAATTTTTTTTAATGGAAAACAGTTATTAAGATTTTCAAAATATTTTTAAAAAGATGAGAAATCAAATGAACCAAAATATTTGATAAGCATACGTAAACTCTGTAAAAACAATTTTAGAATACTAAACAAATGAAAGTAAGATTTTATAACAATGTGTAGAAGTAAAAGTAAGATTCTAACCCTTAAAGATATATTAGTTGAATCATATACTCAGATTTACGAGACAAATTAAATTGTTTAATAATGAATCTATCTTTTTAACCTTTTTTAGTTTTGGTTAAAAAAAACTTTCTTTTTAGTTTATGATACATTTTCTTTGATGGGTCTAGAATTATATTCATGTTATATATAGATAAAGTCTCACGAGTCAATATAATCATTTATAACAAAATACATGTTTCAACAAAATTGACATATTAAGAATTCCAACATGGTAAAACTTAAAATAATAATTTATTCTTAAAAAAACTAATGATAATAATAATTACTATGATATTAACTTAAGTGGGTTTTATTCTAAAAGGATCTCGGATAGAATTTAAAAACGGTTGTAAAATTGGGGAGCGCAACATAATGAGAAAATATAATATAATAATAAATAAAAATTATATTAATATATAATATAAATAATAAAATAATAAAAATAATGTAAATAAATAACTTTAAAAAAAATTATAAAATTACGAAATTTTCTCTAATTTCTTTCCAAAAAGTTGCGGTAAAATGATGCTAAACCAAGGAAAGACGGCACCTCTTTGATCGATGTAGGTATTGGCCATTCTTTGATGGCTACAGTTTTTTGAGAATCTGCTTGGACACCTTCTTGTCCAATAATGAAGCCAAGAAATTTGATGTTGCTGCATAAGAAGACACATTTCTTAGGATTGATGTATAGAGTATTAGATTTAAGGATAGAGAATACTTCTTGGAGGTATGTAAGATGGTCATTAACGATCTTGTTGTAAATTAGGATGTCATCGAAGTAAATGACCACAAATTTGTTGATGTAAGAGGTAAAAATTGTTGATTAATGTCCTAAATCTAATGTATCTCATGGTTTGTAGTTTTATTAACATAAATTATTTATCTAATAAAATCAGAGGTATTTTATTTGACATTTTAACAACATTAATTCATTCCAATAAACTAAGATCCAATGTTATGATGTCACTTGAACAGTATGTGGTTGACATACAGGTGGTTTATGTTCAAGTAATAACCTAAAAGGTCTACAGTAAATGGATGGAGGTTGGGTGCTTTATCCTGGTAATACTGCGATACGACCCACTTTATAATTGTTATATGAGATGTAAGTGTTACAAACAATATGAACCATATTGTTTATGTAAAGACATGTGAGTGGGGGTATCTCGTATAAAGAAGTTTATACATAGATCGGACCACGAAATAATTAGTTTCTCTTTATAACACCATTACTTGAAGAAACTAATATTTCACTAGGATAACCATAGGAGATTTGACCTTAATTCTGAGGGAGTTGTGAAGTCCTATTTATGACGGTAGTCCTTTGATTTATATGGGTGAGAGTGACCATGATATCCAACTCAATAAGCCTACCATTTTGAGGATTTGTCTGATTAAGGAGCTAGGAATATAGCTACACAAGATGAAATTCACTCCTTCACATTCCTTGAAAAAGTAGATGAATTGCTCCCTTAATAGCTGGTTCCGGATCTTGAACAATGAAACCTCAACCTCTCACTAACCCAAGAGGTGTTAGTTTATAGTTGAACTATAAACTATTTATTCATTAGATGAATCAGTGATACTTAAGGAGTTAGATGTAGTTGCAGGGTAAAACCGTATTTTGACCCAGTTGTATTTATGAGCATGTGTGAAGGGTCATCACTCTATTGATTGGTTATATTCATGAACACATAAATATATCTATAGTGTGAAAAGTGCAGCTATCGGTCTTTAGTGAAGTGATCAATAGTTAATGAATATTGATTAATTAGATTAAAGGAGTTTAATCAATTAATCTCATATCATTGAAGCTTCTAATATGTAAGTCCATAAAGTCCCCTTATTAGCTCATTAAAGGATAATAATGGGGAATGATTTAAAATGCTCAAATCAAATGAGGAAATTTTATATTAATGAGATTAATATATAATGGTTAATTATAGATATGATCTATAATCCAAATTTATAAGAGAGGTATACTTGAATACGATTCAAATATTAGATTTATATGAATTAGATTCATAAAGAGAAGTATACATATAATTATGTGATATTTATATGTTAATTAACTCCATATTAAATATAATTTAATTGATAATCAATGGTTAAGTAATTGATTAAGAAATAATGGAGATTGGAGGTTAGTATAAATATATGATATTTATGATAATTAATTAAATGTATATCAAATAAGATTTAATATATAGTCATTTAATTAATGTGTCAATTAATTAAATAAGATTATTTAATTAATTAGCACTAAGGGTATAAAAGAAAATACTTGGAGGAGGGGTTAACCCTTCTCTATATAAACATATTCTTATAGCCCATTTAGGGTAAGAGTTTTTTATTTAATATATTAAAAAAAAAAAAAAAAAAACTAGCCTCCAAGTCTTCTCCTTCTCTCTAACTTCGCTCTGAAAATTCTCTATCATTTTCCTCCTCGAAAGTTCTTGGAGACCACTATTCCAAGTTCTTTGGAATCTTAAAGAATAGCAAGGTAACTTTGTTAGTGGTGTCCTTCTTCGTTGGAGAAGTTCGATATCGTTGATAATGGAAGAGGAAAGCTAAAAGAATCAACAAAGGTGAATTTTGATTTCATCTCGTCTTCCTCTTTTCTAGCATGTTTATAGTTTTGTTTGAATGTCTATCCTACAAATGCATATTTTATTTTATTGTCTTTGTTTCCACAAAAATCGAATGTCTAAATGCAAAGCGTTCACATGCTTCCGCAGGAATTCGATTCCTTCAAAACCAAGGTAAAATTTTGTTTTTCCAAGATCTTTCATCTCAATTTTTTTCTTAAGATATTCTATTGCATTTGAAAGCTCTTCAGGAATTTCAATTATATTTAAATCATCAACACATACAGTTATAATAGCAAATCTTGACTGCGGTTTCTTTATAAAAATACACGGACATGTTGGATTATTTTGATATCCTTCTTTCAATAAATATCCAATCAAGTGACTGTACCATATTCGTCCAAATTGTTTCAATCCATATAGCGATCTCTATAACTTTATTGAATACCATTCCCGAAAATTTAATTTATATGTTTCAGGTACCTTAAATTCTTCTGAGATTCTCATATAAATATCATTATTAAAAGATCCATATAAATATGTTGTGACTACATCCACAAGATGTATATCCAAAATTTCATACACAATTAGACATATTAAATATCTTAATGTAATTGCATCTACCACCGAAGAATACGTTTCCTCATAATCAATACCAGGTCTTTGTAAAAAACCTTGTGCAACTAGTCTTCCTTTATATCTTGTGACCTCATTATTTTCATTTTTTTTCCTCACAAATACCCATTTGTATCCCACGGGTTTGACACCTTCTGGTGTTTGGACTATTGGTCCAAAAACCTGACGTTTTGAAAGTAAGTTTAATTCTGCCTCGAATGCTTATTTCCACTGAAGCCAATCTTTTCTATGTCAACATTCTTCAACATATTTTGGTTCAAAATCATCATTTTTAGATATAATATCAAAAGCAACATTATATGCAAAAATGTTGTCAATAACTACATAAGTTCGATTCCATATTTTTCTTGTCATAACATAGTTTTTTGAAATCTCATTATTATCTTTATGTATTTCACCTTCCTCACTAGTCATGTCATGAATTTCTTTATGGATATGTTGTTACGTTTGATGCGGTTAACCTAAACTACACTAGACAAACTATGCGTTGAACTAATTATGCGTACAACTGTAGTTAATCATGCACTGATCACAAGTTTTCTTACAGATTGCCAAGTATAAACAACCTACAAGTTTCTCGGTGTGATTCGATGTCAAACTCAGGGATTTTTACTGTGAATGTTTGGAAAGTACGTGCATACAACAAGAACTAAAATAATTGTAAGAATCAAAGCTCATGCAATTAAAGAAATTATGTGATTAAATTACCTAAACAGGCAAATAAATCTCCGAGTTTAATTATGAGAAACTTATGTAGACAGTAGCTTTAATGTGTGTAAAGAAATGTATAGAGAAGCAGAGTTTGAGGGAAAGTCAATACCACATCCCTAAGTTTAGTTCCAAGGTTAATCCTAGCTTGCATCATCCGTTCATTGCACACCTCTCGACGACCAGCTACATTTGCCATATTTCTATGATGCATGAATGATGTTGTGTTGAGCATAAGGTTATTTCTATCTCTAGAAACGCTTCTTATTTTGCTTAGTGAGATCCACAACTACTTGCCCTCTCAGGCAGTTGGTTATAGCTATTTGATCCAATGATTGATCATAGCCAAGTATTTAAATTTTCAGACATTGAGCAAACATGATTAACTCTTAGAGACTAAACTTAGTTCATAGCATTAAACTCCCTCCTCACCCTGTTGAGATTAGTTACTCATGATGAATAAGAGAAAAGTAAAAGTAAAGAGAGAGGAGATCATGGAAGTAGACATGATGATATAAAAATAAGAATAGACTTGTTATTTACAAAAGTGAATAATCTCTTAGTCTCAAATGCAATATAATAGTAAAATATTATAAGGGAGTAAGGGAAAGGGCAGTTGTCAGCAATTTCTTGCTTCCAACAAGTGTAATGTTGAGGCTGCTGGGGAAAAAATGATAGTGTGGAGTGGAGAAGGTCCTCTCAAGCTCTTACTCCGGTGAAGCTCTGATTATAAGTCGGGGTGGAGTTGGAAGTGGAAGCTCTCAAAAGTACTCTTTAATTCAATCTTTGCTTGTGGTGCAAGTCGCGTGCCTAAGGACGTTCTCAAGTAAAATCTCGACTTGTCAACCCCTTTTCCATGGGTCTCAAGGCTCTACTTATAGAGCCATGTGCTGAAAATTGTTGAGATTCTTGCTCTGATTAACCGTCATCTCTGACGTGGTAGGTGAACATGTCAATATTGCAATCATGGTCAACATTCTAAACTTTTCGGCAGAAGATCTGCTGGCACAAGGTCAGAGATCCCAAGACATGTGACCAAATATTTTCTCATCGGGTAAAAGCTCGGCGCATGTGATCAGATCCTACAATCAACTGTAAAATATATACTTTGGCGCAATTTAACTCATGATATACAGTCAGTGGAAATTTTTTGTGTACTTCAGCACAAGTATATTATTTAACATGAATTCCTAGTATAATCCATGCATATTTGCTTATATCACCTCATTATTCTAAATAAATTCTACAATAACTTGCATTTCTACAAGTTATCACACCCCCAAATCTAGAATAATGTTTGTCCTTAAGCATATCTTATACTAAGGAAATTCTAACTTACTCTACACCTTAAGGTTGTGCTAACTAGCTTCTCAAATTGTTTTTCACCTGCACTCCTTTTTCAAGCTACATTCTTCTCTTGAGCTTGGTCGCTTCTTTAAGGAAATATTTTTTTAATTTGAATCTGACAAATCTTCACTCAAAAACCTTTTTCTCATTTCAAACACTATCGTATCCATTTTTTTCTTTGTAATGTGTTTAATTTGAAAAGAAAAGCAATTTTAACACTTTGAGGTTACTTATTTGGATTACCGCAAGGCGTTGAACTTGGTTACGCCCTTCATTTTGGCTTGCCCCACAGGTATCATGCAAACATCCAACTACAATTGCATGCCAAGTTCAACTCAACTCTTATCTTGACCAAGTTTAACTTTTGCCAGACATTGGAGTTGTGTTTATTAAAAGCTATTACATTGCACTGATCCTGGTTGCCTACCTTGGTTTTGGCTTACCTACATGGGTGTCATGTGAAGTATCCAACTACGAGCAAGTTCCTTTCACAACTTAAACTTTTATCGGGTTGAGAGGTTGGTTTTTCCCTTGCGCTGATAGTGGAGTTCATTATTTTTTTTTTCAAAAGTAAAATTATATATGTAATCACAATATGTAAGTTAAATGCATCTGCTCAGACCTCTCCCACCAATTGTTTTAGAGTAGCAAGGTCCTCATTATTTAGAAAAAAAAAAAAAAAAACAAAATTACTCGAAAATTTTGAAAAAGAGGATTGAGTAGAGGCTTGTGTGCATAAAAATTAAGACTGTCAAACAATGAAGAAACTACTAAGATTGAGAGAAGTATGCAACTCTTAGTGAGTGAACTAGTGAAGTACATAAGTACCATCACGACTGCAAATTTATTAACACGCAAAAAGATATAGAGCAAGATGAATTTCAAAAGGATAAGCCATGAAAAATAACAAGGCAATAATAGATACAAGCAGAACAATGAGTGCAAATAATCATAGAATCCATGTTATATATAAATATTGTGCACTAAATTACAAAATTTAAGTACAGAACTGGTTGATATAAGCAGAAGAAATAAAACATACAGAAAATCAACTTCCAAAACAACACCCCTAAATTTACTGTTACATCAAGGGGCCATCATGACTATGCTCAGAAGCAGGGGGAGGATCATCATAGAAATGAAAAGGGTTGTGGAGATGGACTGGGACAGTGGGACCATGGAGGTAAGAAGTTAGAAAATTAAAGTATTCATGGTTCTGCTGAGTCTGAAGGGTTAAGATTTGCTGCATAATGGAGACATCTCGCTGCAGAGAGTTAATGGACTATTGCAAAGGCCATAGTTGATAATTGAGTTCGGTGCGAATGAAGTCCTTTAATTCCTCGATGTTGATGACTGGGCCAAGTGGAGGTGGTGAGAGAATGCTGTGAGGGGAATGGTGCGGCGAGATGTTCAAATCCTCATAGCTTTAGTTTGGTACTAGTTGGATGGGTCAGTGTCGAAATCGAGTTGATCATCAAATTTATCCAAAAGATGCGATGAATGAGAGGTTTCTCTAAGATTGATTGGGGCAGACTTCTTCTGTGAACGTGAGTTTCTTTATTGCTCAATAGAAGATTGGTCTTATTGATCAGCGGAAGGGGGAAGTAGGCTTAAAGAGTCAGGAAAGGGCGAGAGTAGAGGTAAAAGGTCTTGAGGCGCAAGGGTTTGAAGCGGCAATAGAGTGTGAAAGTTGTATGAAAAATTTTGGTATTTAGGGCTAATTCTGGCCACTTCCTCGACTTTGGCCTTAGATCTTCGGTGTTTGGCTGGAAGAGGATGAAGATCATTTAAGTCAATGAGGACTAGGCGCTTGGGAACTTTGGCAAGCTTAAGGCAAAACAGGGAGTCTTTTAACAAATAGCACAATGTCTTATCAGTGATAATCCCATTTACCCTTGCCAATGGCTCTTCTTTAACACCAAAGCCTATGCACAGGCACAAGATTTTAATGGTTCGTGGAAAGAAGAATTGTCCTCTGGGCTTGCCGAACATTCCCCATATTTGCGGTACTAGAAGGCGCCCAATGTCGATAGGGATGCCTCTTACGATGTAGTAGGTAGCCATCAGGCGATCCCTTGATACTATTTTATCATGCGTTGTGGGGATCAACCACGTCTCTTAACCAAATAAACGCATAACCTCTTTTCTGGAAGTAATCTGTTAGAAGCCAAAGTTCGGACGCCGTTTAGAGAGATCTTCCACATAGAGTTAGGTTTGACAAAAATCCTTAATGCATCATCCATATGCACAGTTTGGCGCATGTATCAACTTGTTGCTCGACGTATGAGGATTTCCTTGCAACTTGAATAACTCGTTGATATCATTGGCGCTGAACGAAACACGATGACCAGACACAGTCACCACATCATCCTCATTGTGTAGGCTACCCTTGTAACAGACACATATAACGTTAGGCATAACTATGAAGGGGTTCTGGCAGAAGTCCTCCCATCACAGCTCTGCGATGATGATAATGATGTAGTCAGGTAATGGTGATGACATTCGGAATAACCCCATTTTTAGCAACATGTCATCGTCTTCCTTTTCCATCATCTTCTTTACTTTTTCTTTGTCAGAAGATGACTCGATCATCTTTTCCTTGCCCTTTGCCTAGGCTTTTAAGTCTCATGGGTGCTCATCAACTATGTGCCCAACTTGCTGCTTCCCTTTTTCCTTTTCTTTTTACTCTTTCTCCCACCGAGCTTTTTCAATTTTCTTCACCTTCCTTCGACGAAGAACTTGCTCCTTCCTTTGCGCCTTTTTTTCTTCGTCTTTTTCTCTCTTCTTCTTCCTTATCTTCCATCTCTCTAATTAACTCCTCAGTGATTGTCTCAATGTGTTTGTCTTCTTCTTTCTTTCTCCGCAATGCTTCTTCTGTCATCACATTTTTGCGACAGACCTCTTTCTCATGCAGCTTCTTTGCTAAGTCTCTGGAGGTGATAATTAGGTGGGATTTTTCCATCATCTCCACCTTTCTTTCCTTCTCCTTCTCTTTCTCATGTTTTTCCCATTTTATGCGCTCAACTAACCGTGCATGGGTTCCATAGAAGATCTAGTTGCGGTGACCTCATGACCGGTCACTTGTTTATCTGTGTTGGGCTCAACAGTCTCTTCTTCTTCTTCTCTTCTTCCTAGCCTTTGTATGAGAGGCTTATGCACATCATCCTCGTCTTCATCATTAAAATGACAATCAACAAATTGTACAATAAATACATCACCCGTGAGGGGTTCAAGATATTTAATAATTGATGGGGAGTCATATTCAACATATATTCCTAACCTCCTTTGAGAACCCATCTTAGAGTTGGATTTTATGTTCTAAAACTCGTGGTTTGTAAACATTTAAACTTATTCTGAAAATTCAATAAGTTGTTATTGAATATATGAATTGCTTATTTCGTTTTAGAAATAAATCCAATAAACTAAAAGATCCATGACTATTACATGAGTACCTGAGCTTTATGTGGAGACATAAAAGTGGATCAGGTTTGAGTAAATAGTCAAAATGATCTATAGTATATGAATGAGGTTAGGTGCCTTATTCTGGTAACAGTATTGGATGCGACCCACTCTGTAGTTGTTACAAGAAGTTATAAAGTGCTATAGACAATGTGATCTTAATTTGTACATGTTATGACATAAGGAGTAGGAGCGTACTATGCAATAGGTTTGTACAAGATCGGACCACAAAATTAGTCACTCTTAATTTATAACGTTGTTTAATGTTTAAGACTGACTGTTTCAAAGCGATGACCTAGGTAACTTGACCTTCATCCTGAGCTAACTATGAACTCTCTGTTTATTCGAGATTATCCTTAGATTTTCATAGGTGAGAGTTGCCTCAATAGCGCTGGCTCAATAAACCTCCATTTCAGGGGTAAGAACGAGTAGATAGTTGAGGACATAGGATGCAAGATGGAATTCACTCCTACTCGCTTTCAGGATAGTAGAGAGGTTGTTCCCTTAAGTGTTGACTCTGGGTCTTGAACAAGGGGCTCTATCCTCTCATTGGCCTGAGAGGGACTCGGTTTGTTGATCGAATCACAAACCAATTGTTCATTAGAGGATCAGTGGGATTTAAGAAACAACAGGTAATCTCGGGAGTAAAACAAACTTTTGACCCAACCGTTATTACAAACAACCTGTGAAGGGTTAACTTACTAATCATGGTTATATCGAGTGGATATAATACATCTACGGTGAGGGGAGTGCAACTATGGGCTTTAGTGGAGTGACCCATTAGTTAACGAATGTGGATTAATTCGATGTAAAGAGTTTAGCCAATTAATCTCGGATTGTTGGAGCCCATGATCTATAGGTCCATGAGGTCCCCCTACTAGCTTATAAATGGATTAGCCTTAGAGTAGTGTGATAAGTTAATTTGAAACATTTAAATTAGAATTAAGGGAATTAGTAATTTTATGTGATATAGTTACGCGTTTAATCTTGGAATTAAACGGAATTGGTGAATCAATTAATATTTAAATACGATTTAAATATTAAATTCATGAATAGGGATTCATGATGGTGGATTTTGTGTTAAAATTAGTTTAATATTTGATATTAAATTAATTAGAATTAATTAAATTATTTAATTAATTATTATTATTAATTTTATTAGAAAAATTAATTAATGAATTAATTTTGTAAAATTAATAAAGTTCTCAATTTTGAAAAACCAAAATTGATTTTGGAAATCAATTTGAAATTGAAAAACATGAAAATGGAAAAGTGGGAGATTTCCACTTACTACATTTAGTAGCTCATTCAATTCCCATCAAATTCTTGATTCATTCTTTCAAGCATGAGATGCTCTTCATGCAGCTACCTATTTTGCATGATGGTCTTGCAATAAATAGAGGAGATTAGGTTGAGCATCGAGCATGCAAATTGAAGCACTTGAAAGGTTTTTGCTGAAGAACTTAAGGTTGAAGAAGTTGTTCTTCAATGGTGCATCAGTGAGCTTGTTCTCCAAATTTCCTTTATTCGAATTTATTTTGAGTCCCATAACTCAATCTAAGGCTCTATGAGAATAGTAGGGAAGATCTTGAGGTGGTTCACAAGTAGATTTAGAGAAGACTTACAACTGAATTCGAGATTCAAGTTGTTTTACAAAGGTATGTCTTGAAACCCTCTTATTAGTTTATGAGTATGCTTTATTTATAGTCAAAAGTAATGAATTAGAATGCTTATTGATCATTGTTGCTTCCGCTGCATGCTGATATCCTCTAACACTTAGTACATTGTGGTGGAGCAATTGGAAAATATACTGCACTTCCAAAAATTCTCAGATGGAAAATATCTGGCTCGTGACTATAAGCTAATTGTAATGGTGAGTATTTATGATAAGTTACCAACCTAATGCGTACTAGTGACACTACATGCAAAATAGCATGTCCCCGTACAGATGTAGGAAGCTTAGTTCTCATAAACAATGGTTTTGCAATTAACTGTGAACGTTTTATAAATGATTATGTTAAACCATTTATTGTATGAACATGAGCTACAGAATGTTCAACACTTATCCCAATTGACATACAATAATTATCAAAAGCTTGGGATGTAGATTCACCATCATTATCAAGACAAATGGTCTTAATTGTATAATTAGGAAATTGTGCTTTTAACTTAATTATTTGAGCAAGTAATCTTACGAATGCAAGATTTCGACTTGATAATAAGCACACGTGTGATCATCTGCTGGATGCCTCTATTAATATCATAAAATATCTCAATGGTCTACTTGGTGAGTTAATAGGTCTACAAATATCACCATGGATTCGTTCTAAGAATGCAGATGGTTCAATCCCCACTTTGACTGGTGATGGTCTAATGATTAATTTGCCTTGAGAGTAAGTATCACATGATAATTTATTAGATTGCAGAATCTTCTGGCTCTTCAATGGATGTCTATTTGAATTCTTAATAATTCTTCTCATCATTATAAACCCTAGATGACCTAATATATCAATCCAATTTATAAATATGTCTGAATTCATGAACTTCAAGTTTGTTGTTGCATATGTTTCAATTACTCGTATATGAGTATAATATAATTTAGAAGATAAAGCAGACAACTTTTCTAGTATACGTTTTTCATATGAGACAGTAGATGTGTATTAAAGATACTTCATATTATTTTTTTTATCAGTCTCAATATGATAGCCATTGCAACGTATATCTTTAAAACTAAGTAGATTTCTCTTTGATTGACTAAAGAACAATGCATCGTTAATTGTAAATTTTGTTCCTTTAGGTAAAACAATATTTGCTTTTCCAAATCCTTCAATCAGGTTTGCAAAACTTGATATTGTATTTACTTTTGCTTTCAGCATTGTCAAGTTTGAAAAGTATTTTTTTACTTATAAGTATTGTATGTGTAGTTGCACTGTCTTCCAAATATAGATCTCATTTGCTCATTTTTTAATCACCTAACATATGAAAAACAACACTTGGAATACAAAATTTAACATCTACTAAGAGAAAAAAAACATGAAGATGGATAAAAAACAACATTAAGTTCATATATTTTCAACTGTGGCGGTGCCAATCTTCTCTTCAGGAGATTCAAAGAAGTCTGTCACATCCAAATTTGTCGTATGGGATAAGTCAAATATGTCATTATCCTGGTATGAAAAATTTGCTTCCACATTTTTCTCTTTTTCCTTCAGGGATGCTTGATAAAGATCAATTAAGTCTTTTGACGTACGATAGGTACGTGACCAATGGTCGGTCATTCCGCATCGGAAACATTTATTTTCAACACTTTTTGAACTCTTATCTTGTGGAGCTTTTTCTTTATGATCATCATTTTGTGTGGTTCTTTTGAAATTCGAATGATTAGAACGACCACCACGAAAATAATAATTATTTCTTTCTCTATCACGGTCATGAGCTTGATCTCGACCACGATTATTATTAAAATTCACAGCATTCACTTCAAGGAATGGTGTTGTCCCGGTTGGTCGAGATTCATGATTTTTCATTAATAACTCATTATTTTGTCCAACCAAGAGAAGACATCAAATTAGTTTAAAATATTGTTTAAAACATTTCGTTCGATATTGCTGCTATAAGAGCATATTCGAGAAATGAAATGTAGAAATGTCTTCTCTAACATATCAACATCAGTAATTTTCTCTCCGTATAACAACAATTTTGAACTTATTTTAAATCATGTGGAGTTGTAATCACTTACTAATTTGAAATCTTGTAATCTTAGGTACATCCACTCATAACGAGCTTTAGAAAGAATAACTGTTTTCTAATGATCATATTTTTATGGCATCTAGGTGTGTTTTGGCATCAAACACTAATAACAAATACTTATTACCATTAGTGTCAAATGCTTCAAATTCCAATTTATAGTATTTTTCATAGTAACACTATTACAAAATATTATATTTATATTAGAAATTTAACATATATCGAATATATAAAACAACATTTAGTTTATTAATTATAACGAAGAGAGAAAAATCAACATTCCTTTAAGACCTACCTTCAGCGAGGGAAATGAAAGAAGCTCGTGTTGATAACGTATTGTAAAATTGGGAAGCACAACGAAACACGGATATGGAGAAAATATAAGATAACAATAAATAAATATAATAATCATATATAATATAAATAAATAACGAAAGAATATAAAAATATAAATAAATAACTTAAAGAAAATAAAGAAAATAAGAAAATTATGAAATTATGAAATTTTCTCTAATTTCTTTCCAAAAAGTTGGGATTTCTCACCAATCTTCACCACCTTACAAAATCCACAAAATGACTATTATTTATAGGAGAATTAGCGAGCATGAGGTGAAATTAGTTAGACACTAAGGGAGTGTTTGGGGGCAAAGATTATCATAAGATTATAATAAACACATTTTGCTACAGTAAATACTATTTCAAAACCCTCATTAGCTATAGACCGTAAACGCTATTTCAAAACCCTCATTTGCTACAGTATTTAATATTTGCTATAGGTTTTACTATTTTACATTTATCATTTTTTTTATTCTTTGCTACAGTGTTTACTATTTCCTTCTCAAACTAAAATAGTTTGCATCTTAAACACATACTATTATAGCTAAAATAATCTACACCCTAAACACGAACTATTGAAATCCAACTATAATAACCAACTCTTCACTCCAAATATCCCCTAAGAATGTGTACTCTCATAAGACATATGGACTACATGTTTAAAGACAAGTGGAATAGTAGGAGAATATCATTTGATATCTTAGAACACCAAGCTTTCGCACCAATGAACATCATTATTATTATAATATTTATAATAAAAACCACCCTAAAAAAATAATAATTATCTAAAATTTTTAAGAAAATAAAAAATAAAAAATATTACCTTACAAAGAAGAATTCAAACACACGGATCCACACCACAATACGTTAGATAATGAGATCCTTCGTGGATCTAATCAGACCATCCAAAAATTAAAAAAAAAAAAAAAAAAAAAACTATAAATTAGGACGTTGAAATATTTATTAATTAAAAATGTTATTCTTATTTCTTAATAACAATAAACAATACGTAGATAAGACATAGGGACTTTGGTTTTTTTTTCTTTCCTATTATTAAAAGAAAAAAAAAACTGTGATAAGTTGTAGCTGTGAAGTGGTTGAAAAAAATTGATGCGAACATAGAAAAATAGTTAGAGAATTTTTTTAGATAAAAAAAATGTCAAATTAAATATTTATAGAGATGGATAGACTTTTATATTGCTATAAGATACTAATATACTTTTATCCCCTTCTATTAATCTCTATAAAAAATAATAATAATAATAATTTTTTTATTATTTTTGGTAAATAATTTTTTTAATTTTTAATTTTAAAAGTATTTCCAAATGAAAATAAAAAAGAATATTATTATTTTTTATTTTGACAGAATTTGGAAGACAGCCAAGCATTATCTTCCCCATTGAAACAACCTCCAGGCTTTTGCCCTAGAATTACTCCTTTACTGTTTTCAAATTTTCAGAGTTGGACCCCACGCGTCATTTTCCTTTTTTCAAACTAATCCTTTTCTCTCTCATCTTTATTCATTTCTTTAACGCCTTTCCTTTTCTCTTTCATTCCCTTTTTTTCCTCTCTCTTTTTATTATTTTTCTTCCCTAAACCATCTCCGTCTCCGCCGCTTTATCCTCCCTCCAACCCCTTGTCTGAAAAAAACCCAAAGAAATCTTGGAGAAATATCACTGTTCGTAAAGGAAACTCAAAAGGGTTTTAATCCAATGCAGACTTTACGGATTGTTTTCTCAATGTGATTCTTTAAGACCCTACAATTCTGGGTGCCCGTTCTTTCTTTCAATTTTACGACGGAGCGAGAGATTTTCTGTTCTTACTTACCCCTTTGTTTGTTTCTTGGCTTCTTGAAAGATATTGAAAAATGAGGGAACCCCATTTGGGTTTTGGGGTTTTCCTCTTGGTTTTCCCCTTGTTTCTGCAGTTTCCGGGGTTCTCTGTATTTGCTCAGACGGCCGGCGGTGGCGGTGATGGGTCAGTGATGAATCTCTTGAAGAATAGCATTGCAGCTCCGAGTTCTCTTGGATGGACTGGTTCAGATTACTGTCAATGGAAGCATGTTAAGTGCGATTCTCAGAACCGAGTTGTTAAAATCCAAATTGGGAATCAAAACCTCAAGGGATCACTTCCGACGGAACTCTCCAGCCTCTCGGCGTTAGTGCAATTAGAAGTACAGAGCAATCAGCTTGGTGGGCCGTTCCCTAATCTTGCTGATTCTCTGCAGATACTTCTAGCGCATGATAATCTTTTTACTTCCATGCCGGATGATTTCTTCGTGAAGAAGTCGACTCTGCAAACGATTGTTATCGACAACAATCCCTTCTCGGCGTGGCAAATTCCTGATAACATTCGAGACGCATCTGGGTTACAGGAATTATCGGCTAATCGTGTTAATATAACCGGTAAAATCCCTGAAGTTTTCGATGGTGCAACGTTTCCGACTCTTAGGAACTTGCATTTAGCGGGTAATTTTCTTGAAGGTGGATTACCAGAAAGCCTTGCAGGTTCTTCGATTCAGTCGCTTTGGTTGAATGGACAACAGAGTAGCTCTAAGTTAAACGGTTCAATCGATATATTGCAAAATATGACTAATCTACAGGAGATTTGGTTGCATCTGAACCAGTTTTCAGGTCCTTTGCCGGATTTCTCTAACCTTCAAGGATTAGTGCACTTGAGTTTGAGGGATAATCAGCTTACGGGTATTGTTCCTTTGTCCTTGGTAAATTTGAAATCCCTCATGGTTGTGAATTTGACGAATAATATGCTTCAAGGACCAACTCCTGTTTTTAGTCCTAATGTTAAGTTGGATATGAGACCAGCATCGAACAAATTTTGCTTGGATTCTCCAGGTAAACCATGTGATCCCCGCGTGAATGCTTTGTTATCGGTTGCACAGTCAATGGGTTTTCCCACCGTCTTTGCTCAAGGCTGGGAAGGGAACAATCCTTGTGAGAATTTCAAAGGTGTTGAATGTACTGGCAACCCTGGAAACATAACTATAATTAACTTCAAGAATATGGGTCTTGCGGGATCTATTTCTTCTAGCTTTTCTTTGCTTACATCTGTACAAAAGTTGTTTCTATCTAACAATTTTCTATCTGGCACAATACCAAACGAACTTGTGACCATGCCTAGTCTTATAGAATTAGATGTCTCCAATAACAGGCTTCACGGAAAAATCCCAGCCTTCAGGAAAAATGTGATTGTGCACACTGCGGGGAACCCGGATATCGGGAAAGATACTGCCAGTGCTCCCATACCAGGTTCTCCCACTGGGAAATCGCCCTCCGATGGATCAGGTGACATATCTGATAATGGTGTGAAGAAAAGTAATACTGGAGTGGTGGTTGGTTCAATAATTGGTGTTATTATTGGTCTCCTTGTTGTTGGGATTGTGATTTTCTTTTTGTACAAGAGAAAGAAGAGACATGGTAGTAGAGTGCAGAGTCCAAATACAGTGGTGGTACATCCTAGTCATTCTGGGGATCAAAATTCGGTGAAGATTACGATTACGGAGACTAGAGCCGATGGGAGTGCACCCGAAACCAGCAGAGTTCCTATTGCTGGACCTAGCGATGTACATGTGGTTGAGGCAGGGAACCTGGTTATCTCGATTCAAGTTTTAAGGAATGTGACAAATAATTTTAGCCCCGAAAATATATTGGGGAAAGGGGGTTTTGGAACTGTTTACAAGGGAGAATTACACGATGGTACAAACATTGCTGTGAAGAGAATGGAGTCTGGAGTCATAGGTGGGAAGGGTTTGAATGAATTCAAGGCTGAGATTGCAGTTCTTACTAAGGTTCGTCATAGAAATTTGGTTGCGCTTCTTGGGTATTGCTTGGATGGGAATGAGAGACTTCTCGTTTACGAATACATGCCTCAGGGGACGTTTAGTAGGTTTCTATTTCACTGGAAGGAAGAAGGGATTAAACCCCTTGAATGGAAAAGAAGGTTGATTGTTGTCTTGGATGTGGCCAGGGGTGTTGAGTATTTGCATAGTTTAGCACATCAAAGTTTTATCCATCGTGATCTTAAACCATCAAACATTCTTCTCGGAGATGATATGCGGGCTAAAGTAGCTGACTTTGGGTTGGTTCGTCTTGCTCCTGAAGGGAAAGCATCAATTGAAACAAGACTTGCAGGAACATTTGGTTATCTTGCCCCTGAATATGCAGGTATACACTCTACTCTTGTCCTTTTTTGCTATGAAACTCCAAGTTGCAAGTTAATGACATGTTGAGGAAAGAACCAAGTTACATTTTATACCAAACATTTGCTTCATTCTATTTATTGTTCCTCTCAAATTTATATTTTGGACAAGAAGTGTTTGATGGATGTTTATCATGAATGTAGTTAAGTAGAATACTTAGATGCATTTATTGTGATAGATCAAGTTGCGGAACCTGTTTGTTCACCTACCAATAGCCTTTTATTAACCAACACTTTTTGTTGATGTATACTAACATTCTATTCTACATAAATGGCTGATGGAGCAGTTACTGGACGAGTTACGACCAAGGTCGACGTTTATAGCTTTGGGGTGATTCTCATGGAGATGATATCTGGTAGAAAAGCAATCGATGAGAGCCAGCCAGAAGAAAGCTTGCACCTTGTATCATGGTTCCGCAGAATGCACATTAACAAGGACACTTTCTCAAAGGCCATAGACCCTTCAATTGACGTTGATGAGGAGACCTTTAGCAGCATCAACACAGTTGCAGATTTGGCTGGCCATTGCTGTGCAAGGGAGCCATACCAGCGGCCCGATATGAGTCATGCAGTCAACGTACTTTCATCTCTAGTCGATGTCTGGAAGCCTACAGAACCAGACTCTGAAGAGAATTTGGGAATTGATCTTGAGCTTTCATTACCACAGGCCCTTAGGAAATGGCAGGCATTTGAAGGAAATAGCAATATCGACGCGTCGTCCTCTTCGTCATCATTCCTTGCCAGTGGAGACAATACACAAACCAGCATACCGAACCGGCCATCTGGTTTTGCAGATTCATTTACCTCTGTCGATGCACGGTGAGCGATAGAGGAACTCGAGTTTCTGATTGCTCTTTAGGTGTTCTATGATGTTTATTCTTTAGCCCCTCTAATCTTTGCTGCTTCTTTTACTTTAATCCTCAAAGTTAAACCTTGTGTAAGGCCTGTGATATTTTCTCTCCCTGTGTTTTTGGATACTTCTGTCATCCATCTATAAAGTTTTGGATACTTCTGTCATCCATCTATAAAGTTTTAGAGAAAGAAGTTCCTTAGTCTTTATTAACACAATATTGAGAACCCTTTCCTTTCAGCTCATTATTTTGACAGCATTCTCTAACTTTAGAAGAAATGGGGAAAAGAGGACCAACTTTATCCTAGTAGTTTTCAGTATATCCGCACCATATTTGTTATGTTTCATATTTGGCCCTTCGATGTACTTCTTCACATTGTATTTCAATGTTTCCAATGAAAATTTGGAACTTGAAAAGAACACAAATCACCCATTTTTGTTTATTTATTGTTCATCAATAGGTGCAAATATGAAAAATCTTGGGTTTAGGTTAAAAAAAAAGTACTTTAGAATATTACTTTGGTTAGTGGATTATGTGCGTACCTCCAAATTGATTCATTTTAGTCATTGTACTTTGAATAACAAAATATTTCGAAAGTACATCTTATCAAAAAAGAAATAAAACTAAAGGAATGAAGTAGTATTTCAATAAAAGAAAGAAGGTACAAATCTAGAGAAATGTTGAGGTCTTGATTTATGAAATAAAAATATCAATGAGAAAATCAATAAATTATTTCATTGAATATTTTTGAAAATATTGTAAAACAAAAAACAAAAAATATATATTCAAATTAATGATAAACATTTTATCTTTTAACACCAATTAACATGTTCATTATTTATAATATAAATATTTTGTTGTTTATTTTTTTAGTATATATTCAGGATGTGCCCATTTTTATGTATTCTCGATAATTTAATGGGATGTATAAAGATAGGTGTTATCGACACAATTGAAATCATATATTTTTTTGAATACAATAGAAATATAAATTTACGATTCTGGAACATACAAATATGAAAATATCATGAATCGTTCCGAAGCATCCGTGTAGGAGATTTGTGTCGAATGAAATATGGAAGAAATTAGTTTGGCAGATGGGATGAGTGAGTGGGCCCACCGACCTGAAATTTCCAATGTCTTTTGTCCAAACAGTGTCGTAATCCTAGAAAATTAATTAACAACAAAATATCCCCAAAATAGGGGGGTAAGACAATTTTTTTAAAAAATAAAATAAATATCGAGGCGCCAGCTCAGCAGTATCAGGGAAGCGGCCAATGAGCAATCGTCCACGGTTTGTCTATTACGTTACGTCACAGTCCTTTCACAAAAGGACACGTGGCAAATCAAATGAGTGGGGCTTATCTGTCATTTAGCTGTGGAATTGACTAGGACTCATTGGTAAAACCCATTCCAGGAATTTTTTCTTCTGACCAATGTGTCTCCGAATTTGTTCAAATTTATCTATTTATGTTAAAAAATAAAATAATGTTTCTTTTTTGGGTAATTCCTTCTTGCGTAAGATTGGATTGCTTGGTCAAGATGAGCTGTAATTAAAACCATTTTAAATTTCTTTTCTTCCATTGAATTTAGAAAATAAAAAATTTTGAGTTAAAATATCATTCTCATCCATACTTTTTAAGATTTATTTAATTTTAGTCTATATAGAACATGTTTGGATCATAGTATTGAATTTTACGTTTTTATGGGTTTGATCTCGACATGAAGAGTTAATCAATATTTTTATTCTATCGTAAAAAATTCACAAAATATAATAATTGAACAACAAAATATCACTAATGTAAATATAATATAAATAGTAGATATGTTAATTTGTTTAGAAATCATAAAATGTTTATTTACTAATTTAAAATTATCTTTTGAATTTTTTGTTTTTATAAAAGTCGAAATTTTATCGATATTTTCATCGAAAATTTTCATAAAATTAAGATCTCGATATTTTTGTCAACGTTAATATTTTAAGCATTGGCTTGGATTGACTATTTTTTTTTTTTTTATGGAAAGTCATTTTTGTTTAAATTTTTTTTTTAATAAAATGGTTTAAAATACACTGTGAAAGTATTTCAAAAACTATTTTGAATGGTTGTCAAACACTTTGATTTTTTTTTCAAAATGACTAATTTTCAAAATTAAACACTTAAAAAGTTAAAGCAAATACGTTCGTACTTTCAAGCGTTCAATCTTAGTCTCTCACTTTTAATATAATTTTAGTTTGTCAAAATTAATTTTTATCTAAATTGATCAAAACAATAATAATATTTTTTATGCAAAGAAATATGATATGTAAATATATTTCAAAATTTATAGCGAAAATGCTTATAAGTAACAATACGTTAATGAAAAAATCAATAATAAACAAGGAAATACTAAATTTAAGATTTTTTAAAAATGTATGGACTAAAATTCGATATTTAAAAATATCATAACTAAAATTAAACAAATTAAAATGATATTTTAGCCAAAAATTTTGGAATATCGTTTAGTACTCTAAGTTTGAATATTAAAATCTGCTCACTTCTTTTATTCTAAAATTTGTATGCTTAAGTTCAAAATTTCTATAATTTTTTTTCTCATTAATATATAATATTATTTGATTTATGGGTATAACTTTTTCAAAAAAAAATTAAATGTTTGCCATGTTTAGAGATTGATAGTCATGTTAAATATAAATAAATATATAAACAATCATATCAAAGAATTTTTCCTAATGAAAATTCTGCCCATCTTATTTTATTTATGTATATTGCAAATATTCTGTAATTCTTTGTTAGGTTTCAATTTTATTTTGTTAATTCATGTTTATTCCACTTTTTTTTTCTATAGCTTTTCAAGAGGTATCTAATAGAAACACACGTTTATATTTTTAATTAATAATAAAATTAAATACCATTAAGTTTGGGATAAATAGAATAACTAATATAAGTTTGAAAAAAAATAAATAATCTAATATGTAATTTAACGATGTCCATTTGAGTTTGGAGCAATCAAAATCCGCTATGGTTATCTTATGACATGATCAGTTAGCAGAATCAAATTGGACCATGGCCATATAATAATCTAAGATATTCCAGTTAGATTGGATCATGTCTATATGATA
Source organism: Benincasa hispida (assembly GCF_027475165.1). Taxonomy (NCBI): domain Eukaryota; kingdom Viridiplantae; phylum Streptophyta; class Magnoliopsida; order Cucurbitales; family Cucurbitaceae; genus Benincasa; species Benincasa hispida. The sequence continues at coordinate 31,223,833 of NC_143489.1, read as the reverse complement.
ACATATGATAATCCTATCAAATTAAGCCTTCTATATATGATGACATAAGTTGATCTAATTAGATTAGACACCATATCTATTTGATAATACAAGTTAATCCCATCAAATTGCATCAAGTATATTTGATGACAAAAGTTGGTCAATTAGATTCTGTGAGGTTCACAAAGTTAATCTAATTTTAATTTCAAATCATCATAAGAGAAAAAAATTCAAAAGAAGACTCTAGACTCTAAATATTTTTTGAAGATCGAAAACTTGGGAGATTAGAAGATAACGAGAACTAAAAACATTAAGACATCAATAATTGACCTGATTTTAGTAAACAATCGAAAGCAGAAGATTCAATCTTGAGAACAAGTTGTTTTACATTGAACCAAACCTACATTTAGAATGAAAAAACAATGAAGAGAAACATAGTAGAAATGATAATACACTCAAATATAAATTAAATCAGTTTCATTTTTCACATTTTTGTTTTTAAATCACATGTGAACACTGTATTAGTCCATCCATTTCAATGTCGAAGCATCCATGGATTAGATTAGGTTGAATTGGGTTGGATTGAAACACTTTTTAGACTCAACCTAATTATTTGGGTTGCAGGTTTTTTCAACCCAAACAACTCTTATTAAATAATGAACTCAACCCAATCCAATCATAAAACATTTTGGTTGGGTTAGTTCAGGATACTCGGTTGTTCATTAATTTTTTTGTTTTAAAAATAAGTAAAACATTAATATGAAAAAATTTATTTAATTATTTTTGTATATTGATTTAAGATTAACAATTCAATTTCAATTTATATTATGAAAATTTTATTTCTAAATTGTTAAAAAAAATTATTTTAAAGAGTTGTCAGAGAACAAATTGTTCAAAAAAATGAAATTAAAAAAATTAAAATTGATTTATGTAATTTAAAAATAAATCTTTTAAAATTAATAATAAATTCGAGTTGGTTTAAGTTAGTTTGTGTTATTTAAGGTGAACTCATGAACAAAACAACCCATACAATTTTCATTTATTTGAATCTAACCAAACTCAACTTAACCCAAACGAGTTAATAACCCAACCCAAATCATATGAGTTGGGTTGATCGGATTTTTCGGATCATCAAATTTTTTTAACACCCCTAATCTTCAGTTATTTGATATATAGTTGATTTGACTTTGAACATATATATATTACCATGTCATCATTGACATGTATTAAATCATATAGAATTAGCTAAAGTAACTATCGCTGTTGAGGTAAATATAGATAATTCATACGTATACCAAGTTGAACTACAAAGATGATTTGGGAGGAAAATATTAATTCACCGATGGGGATGATTCATCTCCTTGTCAACCCACCTCTTCCTAACGACGAGTCCAATGAACGTCCCAATGGACTGACTCAAATAGACAAAGGGATCAAGACAATAATTATGTGCATGAAGGTGATACCTACACACCAAACCAAAAATCTAATCATGGTGTATTATACTAAATAAAACAGAATGTAAATGATATATGTAGTTATAATATTTAAAACTTTAAGGACTAAGAAAATGTTATATGCATTCAAGGATAAAAATATTTTGGAACAAAAAAAAAAAAAAAAATTAAACCCTTCCCTTTTATTGTTGTATCCCTAATGTGGCATAGAAGTTATATCCCAACAAGAAACTTAATAGTTGACTGCCTCTACAAATAGCACTTAATATTATTGCCTTTTAGGATCATAATACCATTTTTTATGATTTCTCTATATGTGTTTTCCGATAAGATGAACATCGAGGACACATGTGATAATTATCCTGCTGACCATTATTTGGCTCTTAAATTGAATTTACTCCCTATCAATTTTGGGAGTTGAAATTTATATAGATTGGTTTTGTTAGGTGAAATTTATTTATCTCAAACTACATTTGATAAACCTCCAAGTTATATAACTACAAATTATTTTTTCAAAAACAAACCTATCCCTCTTTAAACTTTCATATTTATGTCAAAAAAAAGGTTTTTAAACTAGTCAACCCGAACATAGTTCAATTGACTTACTAATGTGTTAGTAACCACGTGGTTTATGGTTTGAACCCTCTTACCTCAAATGTATTAAAAGAAAAGTTCTTAAACTAAAAATAAAAAAGTCAACGGCAGTGTAGCTTAATTGACATAAGCTTGTACTATCTATTTTAAGGTAAGGGCTTAAACCCCACCCCACATATTACCAATAATAATAATAAATAAGTATCAAATAAATCTTGAATTTTTTACTTTGTGTCTAATTGATGTAGTTATATTTAAAAAATTAGAAAACAAAAGAATCAACCTTTTAGCTAACTGGATTTCATGTGTATTTTATACACTTTTGATTTTGTGTATAGTATATTTGAAAGTTTTTTAAAAAAAATATAAGGATTGAGGGTTAGACAAAATTGAAAACATATAGATTTATTAAGCATAAAATTAAAAGGTTAAAACCTATTAAAAATTTTCAAAATTTTAAAACTGAAACTTAATTAGAAGTTTAAACTTATAAATTAACAGCACTAACATGCATATCTATATATAACTACATATTTTAAATGTTTACCCATGAACTAATCTTTTCATTGGAATTCAAATAAGTGGATGCCTATGGAAGGAATAATATAGTCTCCCTCTTGTGTTCTAGTTAACTTTGCTCAACACTTAGTTTTTATTTGCATTTATTAATTCTATTGTTTATTATTAAACTAGATTGATTATCTAGATAAGCATACAAAGTTGGATACGATTTTCATAAAAGTAATATAAGAGAAAATTCCTAGACATAATTTTTTTTTCACCCTATACATAGGGTGGAGCTAATTACAGAAGTGCATGCTCATTTATTTAAGTTTGAGATTAGTCATAGAAATATGTGTATAATTGTTTAGGCTTCTAAAGATATCTCAAATAGGGTTGAATAGGTATTGAATTCAATTTGTGTTGTTGATTGTCAATTAGGTTAGATTACGGGTATAACTTGATCACAGATTGACCCTATATGCTTAAGAAACTAAGATACATGCACATATGATCGCATGCTAAGTTATGTTTGGATCTAGTGTTGGGAATAGTGTCTTAAATCTCTTGGTAGTCTCGTAATTTGTAAACTTTATAAACATATTGTTATTAATAAAATAAGTGTTATTTTATAAGCATTTATTCAATCCAATAAACTAAGTTCTAAGGTTATTTTATGTAAATTTAAACAAGTATGTAGAGACATATAGGTAGATCTTGTTTAAATTAATAACCTAAATGGTTTGTAGTAGATGGATAAAGAGGGATATCTTATCCTAGTGACACTACGGATACGACCTGCTTTATAGATGTTACAAGTGTTGTAAAGTACTACAAATGGTCTGATCTTGATCATTCATGTGGAGACATGCGAGCGGGGTATCCTATACAAAGAGTTTGTATAAGACTAGACCACGAAATGATTAGTCTCTTTATACAACACTGTTGTTAATTGAGACTTACATTTCACTGGGATGACCATAGGTGACATGAGAGTAGTCCTTTGATTTGTATGGATGAGAGTGGCCAGATTGCCAACTCAACAAGCCTACCATTTTGGAGATTCGTCTGATTGGGGAGCTAGGAACTCAGCTACACAAGACGAAATTCACTCCTTCCTTGAAGCAGGGGTAAGTAGATAAATTGCTCCTTTGAGGACTGATTATGGGTCTTGAACATAGTGGTCACACCCTCTCTTGGGAAAAGAGGACTCGGTCACAATGAGACTATGACTTATTATTCATTAGAGGAATCAGTGATACTTAAGGAGTTAGATGTAACTACAGGGGCAAAACAGTAAATTGGCCCAACTGTACTTATGAGCGATTTGTGAAAGATCATCGCATTGTTGATTGGTTATATCCAATGGACACAGAAATATATTTGTAGTGCGAAGAGTGCAACTGTCGGTCTTTAACGGAGTGCTCGACAGTTAACAGATGGTGGATATTGTGATTAAAGAGTTTAGTCAATTATTCACGTACCATTAGAGCTTCAATCTACAGGTCTATAAGGTTCTCTTGGTAGCTCAATGGGTTCAAGTTGAGAATCAGATTTTGGGTTAGTTTGAAGTGTTCAAATTAACAAAAGGATATTTGATTATATATGATATAATTCAATTAATTCAATTATATGTGATATAATTGATATAATGTATTTGATACATTATTAAATTGGAGGAATTAATATAAATATGATTTATATTAAATGCCATAAAATAGAAAAATACTATGGTTTATATGTTGCATATGATACAATATTAAAACTATAGGTTATAAATATAATATGATAAGTTAGTTATTGTATTTATTTATAATTTATTAATTATATGATGATTAATAATTCTTTTTCTCTATAACCAACTTGAGTGGGAAGTTATTCACGTTTTTATGGTAACTGTGAGATAAAAGGAAAAATTATTTTTCAAATCATTCGGTTGAAACATCTCACAAAAATATTTATCGAGTAAAAGGTGTTTTACTAAACGATAGCTTAACAGAGACTAAATGATCAAGTATCGAGTTTACTATACGATAGTTATTCGTTGCTACACGATCGAGTATCAAGTCTAGGCTTCTTCTTCTACACGATCGTTTGATCGCATACTCGATCGTTTACTTTCTCCATTCCTCTATCTAAAATCATACATAGCCCACAACTCCTGGATTCTCACACCAAGAATACCAAAGTAATCTTGTGGTGGTGTCTTGTTTACTTGCTGGTGATCGAGGATCAAGTTTTACTCATCGAGGATCAAGGATCGAGTTCAACTCGGTGGTGATCAAGGATCTTCCAGTTCATGCTATTTGGACGTATTGGTGATCGATCGAGGAAATACGAGAAGAAAGAGTTCTTCAAAGGTATTGTACTCAATCCCTTGTATTTCTTAAAGAAGCATGCTGTAATTTATTCTTAATGCATAACTGTTTCTGTATGACTGTAAATGTATGTGTTCTTTCTCAATGGAACTTGGAACGATATGCTTCCGTTCACTATTTCTCTATTTTAAAGTTCCTTCATCTAGTTGAGCAAAATAAATTGCGAGCACAAGGTGGGCACAATTCCTTGAAGGTTGGAAAGGTTATGAATCTTTTTTTTTTTCTCTCTTTTATCTTATTACAACATTTTCTCTCGCTATTTTTCCTTATTTTTGTTGGAATAAATGGTAATGGCCTTTCATGTATGGTTGTATTGTTTCATGAATGAATATGTCCTTTTGAAAATAACCAACTTGAAGAAGAGACACAACTATTTGGATGGTCACAAATAGTCTTTAAATATGTCTCATCTTCATATTGTTTGTAGGAACTTTTTCATAAGCATTTTCTCTCATTAAAAATTTCTCCATTTTTATAAAGTCATTGAAGTTTGGTTTATTTCCATAAAGTATTTTTCGTTGGATCTCGTGGATAAAGTGTTGCTTTCATAAAAAAAAAAAATAAAAAAAATAAAAAAAATTAATCTGTTCTATCTTGTAAGACAATTACTTAAGAATTTTAGGCACTAGAGTGAGTAAAATTATCTTAATGAGACAACGCGAAGTCGTTGGGCTCAGATTCTCTCACGTTAAGTGCGAGATTACAAAATTTTTATATGGCATTCCTAAAATGTGAATACAACCTAAGCCTCTTTAGTAAATAATAATAAGTCTCGACATATATGATGAAGACTTAATACAATCATACAACTATTTTCTAGTGGAATTATCACAATTGTCTTTGTAAGATCAGAAAATAATGTTGCAGATCTGCTTGTTAAAGACCTAATTAAAGAGTTGGTCGAAAGTTCATCAAAGAGAATGAGACTAAAGCCTTTAATTTTAAAAATTTAATTAGAGAGTCAACCCAACCTAGTTGATTGAGATCCCAAGATCTAGGTTCAACGGGCAAACCGATCTCTAGAAAACTTACTGTGTTGATTTTTTTTTTCTTTTTTCTTTTTCCTTCTTACTTATTCTAAGGATGATGAGACAGTGTACGAGTGGTTTAGAGTAAGCATTGTGCTTTTAATGATTTTTATAAGTTGTTGAATAATTATTTCTGAAAAAAGTATATATGATATTCTTTACAGGAATCATCGGTGTGAGTGTGAAGGGTCGCTTTTATGAGAATTTTAAAGGAAATTCTCTAAAACACTCACGAGACCAGGCAATGTTCAAGACCGAGATGAACATGGTTATGAGACCAAACTTTGTTATAATGAGAAACTATGTGACTTCAATTATCTTAGTTTATTCTAGAATAACTGATAGTTCAAGGCACAAGTCCACTGATTAGCTAAGTAAACTCAATTGATGTTCACTAGGGAAAGTTCAAAGTGTTTATTACTTATCTCGATGCAGATTATTCATTGGGAAATATCGAATGTTTTCTTTTTCCTTTGATCTTAAATTGCCGACTTACAATTTATGGGGGAGGATTGTTGGAATAAATGATAGTGACCTTTCGTGTAAAGTTGCATTGTTTCATGAATGGATATGTCCTTTTGAAAATAATCAACTTGAAAAAGAGACACGACTATTTAAATGGCCACGAATAATCTATAAATATATCTCTTTTTCAAATTGCTTTAAAGAATTTTTTTCATAAGCATTTTTCTCCTATTAAACTTTCTCCCTTCTTATAAAGTCGTTGAAGTCCAGTTTATTTCCACAAAGTATAGATCATTGGATCTTGTGTACGAGGTGTTGTTTCCATAAGAAAGTTAATTTGTTCTATCCTTGGAGACAATTACTCAAGAAACTCAGGCATTAGAGTAAGTAAAATTGTCTTAAGGAGACAACGTAAAGTCGTTGGCTCAGATTCTCTCACATTTACAAGGTTATGTATTTTCTCATTTTTTGGCGAAATTATTCATATAACAATTTTCACAACACACATTACTCTTATTTTACTTTTTTCAAAGCACATACATCATATCAAAAATTATTTTATCTTGGTTTTTCTCCATAAACTTTGAGGAGGTTTTTAGTTGCTTGATTAAAACCTTGTACTCCGTTCCCTAAGGATTTGATACTTGAACTCTGTCCATTTTATACTACTAATCGACAATGTATACTTGCACTGGTAAATTGTTAATCTCTATGTCCATTTCATGCCTAATTAGGGAACCCTTTAAATTTAAGAAAGAATGAAGAATGCCAAGAAGCATCCAATAATGGACTTTTACATTAATAGAAGTAGGTTCAAGGTCAGAAACTCTTATTTCAAATATAATTCAAGACCAAGAAAGATGGAAGCCTAGTTTAGATGGAATGCCACTTCATACAGAACTATGGATCGACCATTGCATTCGATCAAACATTTGGTGGAGGAAATGAAGGAAGAAGTAGCCAACATTTAGTAGCGCCTAGGGAATATTTATGACTTTCTGGATCGATTGATTTACAATCGAATGACAAGAACATGAAAAGACTGGAATTGCAATTTTTGGAAACAATAAAAGAAATTAGGAATTTGCCTAAAACCTTGGATTGGAAAGAAATTCATGAAAACCAAGAGATGCCTAGTGGGCTACGAAATAAATCTCCTTATATGTAAGTATACACTGCTGTCAAATAGTATAAAATGGATAGGTCTAAGTATTGAATATGAAGGAAACACGATACGATAAATCAATTTTATCACAAGAAAAATATACTCTAAATTTACAACTAGTTGTCACAAAAAAAAAGATCCTGATTCATGGTGTATTTGTAAAGTTAGGTGATCAATCTAAGTTAACAACATGCAGTGTTTGTAAAGCTAGGTGAACAATTTATGTTAACTGTTATGAATAATTCAACTCATAAGGCCAAAGGCAAGGGCAAGGGCCAGATTGAAATCAGGAAAGATAAATTTTGTGAAGAAAACAAATTATTCCAGCACCACATGATGTTTGTTAGAATTTCTCCCCTGAGATGTTGCCACGTGTATGTAATAATTTTTCCTTGCATTCTCTTACTCTTTGCTGTAAATATCAGAACCCTATGAAGGGTATTACCATCTGTATAAAAAGCGGTGTTCACCCCTATTGAAATATATAGAAAAACATCATAGCAGACCTACGGCCTCTCAATTTTCTTCCAACTTTGTCGTGGGATCATAGCCCTAAATGGCTAATGCCTTATCCCTATTATCCTCTACCATGACCTCAACAGTCCCTATCTTTAGTTCGCCCCCTTCAAACCAACTCTTAAACCAAGTTACCACCATCAAGTTGGAATGAGAAAATCTTCTTTTATGGAAAAATTTAGCACTTCTTATACTTCAAAGCTATAGGTTGAAGGGGCATCTTACCGGTGAGAATCCATGTCTGTCGAAGTTTACTCAATTACCCACACAGCCAATGGGTATTTCTTAGATCGTCGAAGATGTTGTCCATGGCGGTCACTCTTTGATAACTGTCTCCTCGACGCCCCATCAAGGGGTAAGTGCTACCTTTAGTTCATCTGTAACGTTGGTGATAAATCCAATTTATGAATCATGGGTGGCCATCGATCAACTTTTATTAGGCTGGCTATATAAATCTATGAGTGCAGAGGTAGTAATGCAAGTAATGGGTCATGAGAACTCCAAGGATTTTTGGACAATAGAACAAGAACTGTTTGGTTTGCAGTCATGAGCGGAAGAGGACTACATTCGTCAAATTTTCCAACAGACTCGAAAAGGCTCAATGAAAATGCCTGATTACTTAAGAACAATGAAGATACATTCAGACAACTTGGGACTTGTAGGAAGCCCAGTACCAACAAGGGCGTTAGTATCTCAAGTACTATTAGGATTAGATGAAGAGTATAATCCGGTTGTGGTCACCATACAAGGACATGTAGATATCTCCTAGACATGTATGCAGATGGAGCTTTTGTCCTTTGAAAAGTCGTTAGAATTTCAGAATACTCAGAAAAACTTTGTTTCCTTCAATAACCCACCATTTGTGAACATGGCGAGTAACAATGAACAAAGAAACTTGAGTGCAAATGGTAACGAACAACGTAATAGTTCTGGGCAAAATAGCAAACAACCATCGAACAACAATAAAACTAATCACCATGGAGATGGTGGCAGAAACCGTGGCAGAGGTCGCTAGAACAATAATGGAAATAAGCACTCTATTTGCCAAGTTTATGGTAAAATTGGTTATATTGCTTACTTATGTTGCAACATGTTTATAAAGGAATTTGTAAATCTAGCATATCAGAATAGAGGTGGGAGTCGAGGGCCACAGAATTCAGAGGACAGAATGCATCATTCGCCTTCACAGCATCCCATAATGCCATTGCAACACCTCAAATGGTTGTAGATCCAAACTAGTATGTTGACAGTGGTGCCTCTAACCATGTGACAAGCGACTACAACAATATTGTTTAGCCAGCTGATTACAGAGGTACTGAAAAAGTTGTTGTTGGAAATGACAGTAAGTTAAATATTTCACATATTGGTAAATCTTATTTAAACTCTAAAAATGGTTTACTCACCCTTAAGAATGTGTTGTGTGTGCCTGAGATTGCCAAAAACTTAGTAAGTGTTTCTAAGCTAGCCAAAGATAATGATGTCTTTCTTGAATTTCATGTTGATAATTATGTTGTTAAGGACATACGATTGGCAAAGTGGTGCTAAAGGGGGATTTTGAAGATGGACTTTATCGGTTGCACACAAAAGGACCAGTTACTGGTAGTGCTTCAGGTGTAGATAAGGACAACTTGAAGTCGGCTAATAATCTTATTATGTGCTCTGTCCAAAATTTTCCTAATGTTCATATATTGGTGTCCAAGGAAGTTTGGCATAGAAGACTTGGACACCCATCTTCTACAGTTCTTCAGTCCTTAATTAATTATTATAATCTACAAGTAACGATGAGTGCTAAATGTGAATTTTGTGAAGCATGTAAGTACGGTAAATCTCATGCTTCCCCTTTTCCATTATCTAACTCTCGAGCTAAACAACCGTTTGATCTGGTGCACACTGATCTATGGGGAATAACCCCATTCCCCTCAACTGATGGATTTCATTAGTATGTCAATTTTGTGGATTATTTCAGCAAATTTACCTGGATATACCCCATTCGTCTTAAAAGTGATACTCTGGCTGCATTCAATCACCTTCTTAATTTAGTAAAAACTCTATTTGGAGTAGTTGTCAAATGCTTGCAGTCTGATAATGGGGGAGAATACAAACCTATTCACCATCTATATAGTCAATTGAGCATTCAGGTAATAGGATAAAAAAGCATGCAACGGAAGCAATCAAAATCAATAAGCACTCTAACTACACTTAATTTGAATTCTAAAAAACATGTTTTATAGGTTTTTCAAGAAAGAGGGTTTCAGAATTGATACCTTTGAAGAATTCTCTAAATCTGAGCTGCACTCCACGTAAATGAGCTTCAAATCAGCAGTAGACCACCAAGAGTGTCTTCTCTACTATTCTCAATCCTGGATTTGAGTGGTGGAACTCATATTTGAGGTGAATGGTGAAGGGAATAAGAGAGTCCTTGAAAGAGGAAAAAATTCTGCAGAAAATCTCAAATTTTCAGCAAAAATTAACTGTGATCTGAAAATTTTCAGTTTTTTTATGCATCTAATGCATGCAATATTGAATAAAATTCTAATTGACACTTCAATTGGAAATGTTTAGTAGGCTAGGTGTTTGTGTTTGGTTTAAACACTTCAAATTTTCCAAAAGTTAGAAAATCCCATTAACAATTAAATTTCATATTTAATTAATTCAAAATTAATTAAATTCAAAATTCAAAATTTCAATTTCTGAAATTTGAATAAAAAAAAATGAAAACTAATTTGATTTTAATTAATTTAAACAAATTTAATTAATTAGATAATAATTTAATATCAAATATTAAATTGATAAACACCTAATTTTAAACATGTATCCTACTTATGTAATTAATATTTAAATCAATATTTAAATATTATAAACTCTCCAATTTCATTTAGTTTCGATAAATTAAATGTTAATTATATCGAATATAATTATACAAACCCCAATTTGAAATTGAACAATTCAAATTCAAACCTTAACTTACAATTTGAACACTTTCAAATTGAAACCCTATTCAATTTGAATATTTCAAATTAAAATTCAATTTGAATATTTCAAATTAAAATTCAATTTGAACATTTCAAATTGAGATCACTTTAAATTCACTCAATTCACTAATTCAAGGTGTTCATGTTTTACGAGCAAGTAGAGGGACCTTATGGACCTACAGATCATGAGCTCCAACGATGTGAGATTAATTGGCTAAAACTCTTTAGACTGAATTAATCAATATTCGTTAACTACCGAGTCACACCACTATAGCTCGATAGTTGCACTCTCGTCACTGTAGATATATTTGTGTCCACTTGATTTAACTATAATCAGTAAGTTGGCCCTTCAAAGGTTGTTCGTAATAACGGTTGGGTCAAAATGTTGTTTTACCCCGGAATTACGTCTTGCTCCTTAAGTTCCACTAATCCTCTAATGAACAATTGGTTTCTGATCCAGTCACTAAACCTGATCACTCTCAGACCAATGAGAGGGTGAAGCTACTTGTTCAAGATCTGGATTCAATACTTAAGAGAACAACCTTTCTTCTATCCCTAAAGCGGGTAGGCGTGAAATTCATCTCACACCCTATGTCCCCAGTTATCTACCTGGTCTTACCCTTGAAATTTGAGGCTTATCGAGCCGGCGGTGTTGAGTCAACCCACACCTATGAAAACCTAAGGATAATCCCGAATAAACAGAAGTTCATAGTTAGCTTAGGACTAATATCGAGTTACCTAGGTCATCTATGCAAAATAGTCAGTCTTAAACAGTAAACAACATTATAAAGTAAGAGTGACTTATTTTTTAGTCCGATCTTATGCAAACTTATTGCATAAGATGTCCCCACTCCTCATGTCAATACATGAACGAATCAGGATCACTTTGTTTGTAGCACCTTAGATTGAATTATAATAACCACAGAGTGGGCCGCATCCGATAGTGTTACCAGAATAAGGCACCCAACTTTATTCGTATACCATGGATCGTTTTTGCTATTTACTTAAACTTGATCCATTTTTTATGTCTGTACATAAAGTTCAAGTATTCATATAATAGCCATGGATCTTAGTTTATTGGATTTAATCTTTATAAGTGCAATTTACAAATTTAATGACAACTTTATTGAATAAATGTTGAATAACATTTTTATTGATAATAGAAAATGTTTAATTTTACAAACTGCGAGTTTTAGAAAATACAATCCAACATCAGGTTTGACTCTCTTATCCCTATACATCAGAACAAAATGGAAGAGCAGAACGAAAACACAGCCAAATTATTAAAACTGGACTAACCCTTTTAGCACAAGCTGGTATGCCCTTGAAATTTTGGTGGGATGCCTTCCTCACAGCCACCTTTCTAATTAATTGTCTATCGTCTAAAGGAATTGGGGATAAAATTCCACTTGAACTTCTGTTTAAAAGGAAAGTTGACTTTTCTCTCCTGAAGACTTTTGGTTGTGCATGCTATACACATCTATGTTTTTCTAATTCACACAAATAAAATTTCAAATCCACTAAATGTGTTTTTCCTGGCTTCAACCCAACACACAAAGGCTTTAAATGTCTCATCCCAAGTGGACGCATTTACATATCAAGACATGTCCAATTCAATGAAGGAGATTTTCCTTTCAAAAACGGTTTTGCTCAACTCGCCCAGTCGGTGGTCCAACGTGAATCTTGTAGCCCAACTCCACTCTCTCATATACCTCATGGCCTAGATCTCTATCCTTTGTCAAACTTTAATCAGCCTTCACATCCTACTCCATCAGAGCCCATTATTTCCTCTGGCCCAATATCCACTTCTGTACCTCAGCCATTCTCGCCTCTCAGCTCCCCAAACTCTTAATTACCTGCCCGATCCTTCTCTCCACGTGTAGCTTCCCCTATTATCTCATCAGACCGCCATCTTTCTTCCTTACCTGACTCCCCCAACTTGGAAACACCCTTAGATTCCTTCCCTCTTCAAGGTCACCTCTCTCTCATCCTTCTCCATTCCTCCACCGCCACCCCTGTCGGTTTCTCCTCTCTGGCTTCCAACCCACCCAATGGTTACTAGAGCAAAAGCATGTATTTTCAAACCCAAAATCCTTGCCTCAATGTCTGCCACAAACGAGGCTATTACCGAACCCACTCGTGTTGCAGATGCTCTAGCTACTCCAGTTTGGAAGTAGGCCATGGATGCTGAGTTTTTGGCGCTTCAAAAGAATAAGACGTGGACACTTGTTCCTCCTTCGAAAGACATAAATGTTGTCGGGTGCAAATGGGTTTTTCATATCAAACAGAGCACAGATGGAGATGTTGAAAGGCATAAGGTTCGATTAGTCGCCAAAGGATTTCACCAAACTCTTGTGCATAGATTTCTTCGAAACATTCAGTTCAGTCGTCAAAGCCTCAACTGTTTGAATAGTTCTATCCTTGGTTGTATCCAAAGGCTGGCCTCTGCGACAAATTGATTTTAATAATGCCTTTCTGAATGGTTCTCTTGATGAAGATGTATACATGTCTCAACCACCTGGCTATATTGATTCAAATCATTCATCTTATATATACAAATTGAATAAAGCCATCTATGGGCTCAAACAAGCTCCTAGGGCCTAGAACTCAACACTAAAAGCTACTCTTCTCAATTGGGGCATCTCTAATGGTAAGCTTGACTCTTCTTTGTTCATTTTTTGCCATGACAATGTCCTGTTGCTCCTACTTATGTATATGGATGATCTCATTCTCACTGGAAATAATTCTTCGATGATGGATTGGTTGGTCAACTCGTTGGACCGCAACTTTGCCCTTAAAGATCTTTGTGCCCTAAGCTATTTCTTGGGTATTCAACTCACATGATTACCACCTGGACTCATTCTTACACAAACCAAATACATTGAAGATCTCTTGCTTCGACTTAATGTGGGAGATATAAATTCAGCTCTGTCACCTATGGTACTTGGTAAGCATCTCTCCCTACATAATGGCACTGCCCTAGAGGATCCACTCATCTATCGTAGCACAATTGGCGCTCTCCAATACTTGACACATATGCGCTCGGACATTTCCTATATCGTCAATCACTTAAGTCAATTTCTTCAACGTCCGATTGATGAACACAGGTCAGATATTTATTATTTTAGATAATTAATCCATTTTTCTCTCTAACCACCTTAGGTGGTTAGTTAGTTTTTATGACATGATGGAATAAATAAAATATGATTTTATTTTTCAAAGAGATAGATACACGACTTGTAAATGAATCTACACGATTTGTAGAGCCTATACGATATGAGCTTTCCACTATACGATTGAGGCTTTTTTGTTATACGATAGAGTGCATCCTTAATCGTCTTCCTCTTCCAGACTCTCAAACTCCCTCCTAACTAAAATAATCAGAGCCCACCACTCATGGGTTCTCACCCTTAGAATATCGAGGATACTAAGTGGTAGTGTCTTCATCCTTTTTGGTTCGTGATTCACTTGAAGAGGGTCTTTAATTTCTTGTTGTTCTTTGTTCGAGGATTGTGATAGTTTGAGGGATTTACGTGAAGAAGTTTTCTTTAAAGGTATAATCTCTTAACTCTATTTTTTATTCAAAAGCTTGTTGTAATTTTTGTTCAAATGCATAATCTGTTTGTTTACTGTAAATGTTTGTTTTCAATCAAAATGGAATTTGGACGATCCGCTTCTGCTCATGGATCTCTTGAAACAAGTTCTTTCAATTGGTATCAGAGCATGATAGTAGTTCTGATTCCAAATTCCATTTTTGTATTGAAATCATTTACAGTTTGGTGGGTTTTAAAATTTGCATTGTGTTTGATTATTAAATGTATGGGGATCATTGTTGATGGATATTTACGGGATATTTGTCTTTGTTTTGGCTTTCTGTTTAAGTTACAAAAGTTAATTTGTAAGGGCATTACGTTTTTTGGCATTAATCTTGCAATCGTGTCTGGATTCGTTTAAGCTTTCAGTCATTCGTGAAGATTCAGACATGAAAGTTGCAGTGCGTTTCGATGGAGAAGACAACAAGGTGGGCACATCATGTAGTTGGAGCTAAACGATCATTTAGATTTTGCTGTGCGTTTGTGTAGAGCTTTCTGCACGATCGTATAACATCTGGTAAATGATCGCATAGTTAAATGTTACGCGATCGTGTTGAGTTGTCTACTCGATTGTGTTGCGTTGGTTGTATGATCGTGCAGTCGCTCGATGGGTAGACGATCGCGCGATATATGATACTCGATGCAAGGCATGCGTGCTAAACGATCGTGTAGACTATCATGCTCATCGCATAGCCAGTAGCCACATGATCACATAATATACGATGCTCGACGCACGCTACTCAATCGTGTAGACTATCATGCTCATCCCATAGTCTTTAGTTACACAATCGCATGGTATGTGTGTTGGGGTTGATGCCCTAAAGTCTCGTGTCCTATAGTTTGTAAATAGTTTGTACGAATGCTTGTGTTGTATAATATATGATATTTTACTTCACATCTTGTATTTTAATCAGTTGCATGTTTTATTTACTTTACCATAAACCAATAAACTTAAAATCCCTGGTTATCTGTATGTAACTCAAGCATGTATGTGGTGACATACAGGTAGATCATATCTTGAGTGATAACCAAAATGGTATGTGGTATAAGGATATAGGAGGGAAACCTTATTCTGGTAATGCTACGGATGCGGTCCACTTTATGGAATAGTCACAAGTGTTGTAAATTGTCACAAATGGTCTGATCCTGATCATTCGTGTTGGGGACATGCAAGCGGGGGCGTCCTATACAAAGAGTTTGTATAAGACCTAACCACGAAGTGTTAACATCTCGTTATATAACACTGTTCATGACAGAGACTTCTCTTCACTAGGATAACTATAGGTAACATGACCTCAATCTTGAGTGAGTTGGGAACTCTTGCCATTAAAGGCGATCCTTTGATTTGTATGGGTGCGAGTGGTTAGGTCGCCGATTCAAACCTACCATTTTAGGGATTCATTTGATTTGGGAGCTGAGAACTCAGCTACAAAAGATGGAATTCACTCCTTCCCCTGAAGTAGGGGTAAGTAGATAGATAGCTCCCTTAAGGGCTGATTCCAGGGTTTGAACGATGTGGCGCCACATACCTTCTCTTGGCCTGAGAGGTGTTCACACATAGTTGGACTATGTTGTATTGTTCATTAAAGGAATCAGTGGTACTTAAAGAGTGAGATGTAACTACAGGGGCAAAACGGTAATTTGGCCCAGCTGTACTTACGAGCATTTGTGAAGGGTCATCATACTCATGATTGGTTATATCCGATGGACACAGAAATATATCTGTGGTAAGAAGAGTTCAGTTGTTGGTCTTTAGTGGAATGTCTGGCAGTTAACAGATGGTGGATCTCGAGTTTAGTCAACTATTCACGGACCGTTGGAGCTTCGAGTCACAAGTCCATTAGGTCCCTTGGGTAGCTTGGATAAAGTCGAGATCAGCATTTGAGTTAATTTGAAATGTTCAAATTGACAACAGGAAGTTGGATTATACATGATATAATTGGAATGTTTAATTATATATGATATAATTGGCTAAATGTATGAGATACATTATTTTGGCGGAAATTAGATATAAATATGATTTATATCAAGTAGAGGAGAAATTACTATAGTAGATATGTGATATCAAACTATAGGGTAAAAATAATATGATTATATTTATTAATAATTTAATTGATTAATTATATGATAATTAACCTAAAATCTCTTTCGAACGTGTGTTAATGGGAGCAGCAGTGTCGGTTATTGTAACTGATGAATAAAAATGAAATTTGTTTTCATTTTGAAAGGCTCGGAAAAAGATCAGAAGGTTTGCATTGATGTGAAAACGTAAATGATCGCTTAAACTCGAGAGCCTATACAATAGTCGCTCAGCACCTAAACGATCGTATACCTCGCGCCTAAACGATCACCTACCTAGCGCCTAAATGATTGCACACTAAGTCTAAACGATCGGTTAGCTTTCCTAATTATATGTTTGTTTGCATTATTGTGCGTTTGAATGTATATTGTGTATTTTGGTCACTGTGAAATTGGAGCGATCCGAACGCGCTCATAGAACTCTTTATTAAGAGATCATTCAATGCGCTACTCGAAGCACATTGCACGATCGCGTGGATTTTCATGCTCATCGCATAGTCCAAAACTACGCGATCATTGTTACACGATTGTCTATACTCGACGCACGTTGGTCGACGATCAGGAGATTTGCTACACGATCAAGCTGTAAGGCTTCAAGATGAGCGGTTCAAGACCCGGTTCACTTGTTCTGAACCGGATGACTCAACTCTTGTAATAGTTTAGCCTTTTCTTTTCCGGTTTTGAGATTTACTATCCTAGTCCATCAACTTATATTAAATATGCATGTGATGTATGTTTATTATAAATGTCATAATGTATCTCATATAGTTTTAAAATCCACCATAGGTTATGCATTTATTTTCATGCATCATTTTATATTATAAGTGTTATAATATATTAGTATGCATGATTTAAATTACATAAAACATGCTCATGCACCATATAATATAAGAGTTATAATATATGTATGCATGCATTATACCATATCCATGCATCATTTATATTATAAATGTTATAATATAAGGTTAAATGTTTGTATGGAATGTATGCTATAGTTTAGTTCAATACTTGTTTGTATAAAAGTTATATATTAGTAATGAATTAACATTTCATGAAGCATGACACAACCTTAGGTTAATTTGTAATTGTTATAAATAATTTATGTATGTCTAGCTTGCAATGTTAGTTGGTTTTAATTGCTTCATTTCTTATAAATGTTATAATAAATGAAATTAGAATGAAAATCAATAATAATGAGTTGCATGCAAACCTTAGGTTTTAATCATTTTTTAAAAGTGTTTTAAAATTTGATTGATATAGACCTAAGATCGCATTTCTAATAAGATTAGAAATCTAAGTTTAATCTTTTAAATCGATTTAATAGGATTAAATTGATTCCTAATAAAAGATTAGATATGTAACAAATGTATCTATAAGGGATCTTTTGTTTAAGGTTGGTTCTGGCTAGGTTGGGTTACTTAAGACGATGGAAACGTCGCACCCCTACCTGGGAACCTACCTGAAAAGATGAATTAGTTAGATTTGTTACATGCATGCAAATTTGATGATAGTATGTTAAAGAATTTAGTTAGACTTGAATCAAAGTTGTTTAATCATCAAAAGCAAGTGTTGTTTTTACCAAATTAAATAAATCACTTAGATAAAATCAATAGTCAGATTTTCTAAGTTAATAAACCCTAGGTAGAACATTTATTGGGAGGAAAATGAATTATATGATACTTCACTTTAACCTCTACATATTTCTCCCTAAAAGTTCACACCGTGAGATTTATCCTTAGCTTGAAGCACCATGGGTGTCCCCCTGTGGGTGGCATTAGGATAGGTCAATACCAAGGTGAACGGAGAGAGTGTTCATAGTAAGTGGGAGCGAGACGTGAGACAACATATTCCTCGGTCTCTCTCATTAGGTTGGGTAAAGTGTTATGCCTCGCCTCGTGGCCTCATGGGTGTCCCCCTAAAGGATGTTAGTTTTGCATAACTCTTTATTTGATCTCCATAAATGAATAGGGTTGCTTTGGTCCCTTGTCCTAATCGGCTTTTTCCTAAGGTTGGCTCATTAGGGAAGGACTCTAAGACCTAAAATAAGGGGTCACACTTACACAAAATTGTTAAGGATGTTAACAAATTCTAGACCAAAATATGGTGACTATTAGATTCAGTTACAAGGAGTTGTTTCTGTCTAATGATTGAGAATGTCTCATTTCAGTGAAATGGCACTTGATCACCTTACGGTGACTTTTGTCTTGCCTCACTAAAGTATTATTAAAAAATAGATGTCACTTAGGGTACACTAGACTATTTTGCTAAAACTTGATTCGTTTTCTAAAACTGGTTTAATGCAAGTAGACTTAATTAAGTTCGTTCATTTTTCAACAATTTTATTATGGCTACTACGACCTTAAGTTTACTTGCCGCCAATAAGTTAACTAGCGAGAATTACGCTAGTTGAAAAAATACAATAAACACGATTTTAATCATCGATGATCTGAGGTTCGTCTTTACGGAGGAGTGTCCTCCTATTCTAGCTCCTACTGCTCCTTGAAATATTCGGGAAGCATACGAGCGATGGATACGGGTGAATAAGAAGGCCTGAGCGTACATCTTGGCCAGTCTTAACGAAGTTTTGGCCAAGAAGCATGAACCCATGGTCACTGCATACTAGATCATGGAGTCCCTGAGGGGAATGTTCGGATAACCGTCCGCATAACTCAGGCATGACGCTCTAAAGTACATCTCTCAATTCACGGATGCAAGAGGGGTCATCTGTTTGGGAACATGTTCTCAATATGATGATCCATTTCAACGTGGCTGAGATGAATGGCTCGAGCATCGATGAGGCCAACCAGGTTAGCATTATTCTGGAATCGTTACTAGATAACTTCCTTCACTTTTGTAGCAATGTTGTTTTGAATAGAATTGACTACAACCTTACAACTCTACTCAACAAGTTGCAGACTTTCCAATCCTTGTTGAAAAGCAAGGAGAAGAAGGGTGAAGCAAATGTTGCCTCATCATCTAAAAAGTTCCATAAAGGTTCGACCTTTGGAACTAAGTCTTCACCTTCTTCTTCTGGCACCAGAAAATTGAAGAAGAAGAAGGATGGTAGGGGCAAGGCATCTGCTAACCCACAACCTGCTACTCCAAGGGGTAAATCACCAGTGTGGATTTACAAAGGAAAATATTTTCGTTGCAACCAGGACGGGCACTGGAAGAGAAATTGCTCCAGATATTTGGCATAAAAGAAGAAGGCCAAACAAGATAAGTGTGATTTGCTTGTTTTGGAGACTTGTTTAGAGGAGAATGATGATTCTGCCTGGATTGTTGACTCTGAGGCCATTAACTATGTTTGTTCTTCATTCAGGGAATTAGTTCCTGGTGGCAGCTTGGTGCTGGTGAGATGACGATGTGAATTGAAATCGAACACGTCGTCTCAATTGTGGCAATGGGAGGTCTCTGGTTAACTTTACAGTACAAATTTATCATTTTGAATGATGTATTTGTAGTTCCTGATTTAAAAAGAAACTTAGTGTCTGTAAAGTGTTTATTAGAATTTGAATATCAACTCTTTTTCTCTTATAATAAAGTGTTTATTACTAAGAATGGTGTTGATATTTGTTCTGCACAATTGGAAAACAATTTGTATGTGCTAAGGCCGTTAGCAATAAATGCCCTCCATAACATGGAGATGTTTAAAACTGTCATAGCTCAAAATAAACGACTTAGAATTTCTTCTAAGGAAAATGCTCAACTTTGGCACCTAAGATTAGGACACGTTAATCTCAATAGGATTGAGAGGTTGGTGAAAAATGGACTTCTAAGCGAGTTAGAAGAAAATTCTTTACCTGTGTGTGAGTCATGCCTTGAAGGCAAAATGAGGTCTTTTACTGGAAAAGGTCATAGGGCAAAAGAACCTCTAGAGCTAGTGCATTCAGACCTTCGTGGTCTGATGAATGTAAGAGCCAGGGGAGGTTATGAATATTTCATCACTTTCACTGATGATTATTCTAGATATGGGTATGTTTATTTAATGCAATAGAAGTCTGAGTCTTTTGAAAAGTTCAAAGAATTCAAGGCTGAGGTTGAAAACACATTAAATAGAATGATTACAACACTTCGATCTGATCAAGGTTGAGAGTTTTTGGATTCATCTTTCGGGAACTATTTGATAAAACATGGAATAATTTCCCAACTTTCAGTATCTGGTACACCTTATAGAATGGTATATCAGAGAGGAGAAATTGAACCTTGTTGGACATGGTTCGGTCTATGATGAGTTACGGTTCCTTACCTGATATGCTCGTATTTATGAAGTGGAAATATGGATGATATGTATTGATGGAAATGCAATGTGCACTCAAGTTTCCCCAGCAGAATTCAAGTGTAAATTCATCTGAATTTCCTGGTAAGTCCAAGGTCGAACACAGGGACTTGTGAAAATAGATTGCTTGGTAATTTTGATGAAAACTTTACGGTAATCGGGTAAATAAATAAAGTGTTTGGTTTGTTGTTTGTGTTGATGAAAAAGAAATAAATAAATGCGGCGGATTTGAGAAAAGACAGTTGCATTGATAAATGCAATGAGTATGCGATGAACGGTTTGAGAAGATCTTTAGCTAGCGTTACTCGAGAATGCGTCAGACTATGCGATCATGTTACTACCATGCACAGTAAGTCATTTTCCAATGTAAATGCGATTCTCCTAAATCTAGGACGCATGTGTTGAATACAAAATGTCCATAGAGCTCATCCCTAAGTCTCTACTCTTGTCCTATGCAATGATGCAAAATGCATGAAAGCAAGATGACTGCATACAATCATATTCTATCTCTAGGATGCATGTGATGCGTTGATAACAAATAGTGCTCATTCCTAAGTGTCCATCTCTTGTATTATGCATTCTAATCTAACTCTTCCGAGCCTAGATTCTGACCTGACTTTTCCAAGCCTAGATCCTATCCTTAGACTACCCAACCGAGTATCTCTAATGGACGAATAAAGCATACATAAATAAGATAATCGAAAATAATGAAGATTCCTTAGTTGTGCTAGCTAAATGCTTCTCAACCCATTCAACTAATTTAGCTACTCATGGGTGAACCATAGAGAGTAAACAAATATAGAGAAAGAAATTTCATTCTTATAAATGAGTTGAGTACAAAATGCCAATGAAATTTAAAAGTAGAGAGCATGGTAGCAATTCCTTGCTGACCGAAGCTTTTTACACTGAAATCTCTATTCCGATCTAAAGATGTTCCCGCTTCCATAGGCGACGACTCTCTCTCTGTATTTGAGCTTCCGGCGCTCTCCCAAGCTTACCAGAATGATCTACCAGCACAACTTTCTCCCTCGCGTCCGCCTTAAAATGAAAGAAAACTAAAAACAAAGACGTGTAGACTGATCAACTTGTTGTAAAAATAGTGAACCCATTTTCTGAAGAATGAATTTGGTATTTATAAAGCATCCATGGTGAAAGGCGGCTTTTCTCTCCCGGTTGTACAGATGGGACAACTTTAATTCCTGATTAACGCACCGAATAATTATCACCGATAAAGCTGAATGTACTTTGTGACCGTTATCGACTGTCAACTTAATTTGGATTCGACTGTCATCAGCCTTATGTTCCATCGCTCTTAATTGGTCTTTCACCCAGATGTGCCCACCACGTTGTTCTGACCAAGTTGCGACGATCCTTCTTGGGAGAATGTTTGCGAGCATGATCAACGCAAAGCCTTGCGGTGAAATTGCACTCGACCAATGAATTCTTATGATTGCAATCTTTGCATTGCGTTAACGAATATTCTGCACAAAAATATAAAAATCAACTGTTCCAATGCACTGAACGCATGCAACCGCAATATTACGAAATTGATGCTTAATGGATGCAAAGTAACATATTTCATGAACGCAATCCAACATTCTTTAAGAACTTAGCACTATGATAACGTTCATTTCTGCCCGTTATCATACTCCCAATTTTAAACAATGCTTGTCCTCAAGCATAAGCTAAAGATTCCTTTAGTAAGTCAACTGCAAAGTTCTTTTCCTAGACTTCTCAAGGATACCTCATTCAAATCCTATATACTAGAATTTCCTTAAGTCTTATTCAAGTCTCTTCTTAAAATATTTCTAAGACCTAGGAACTACAAGTTTAACTTTCAAAAGGACTTTACTAAATTTCGAAACATCGCATGATTTATTTCAAAAAAAGAAAATTTTTCTTATCGGGGTGTCAAATGATTTTATCCTTGCACAAAAAACTTTATTCATTGATATATATTTTTTTTCTCTGACCTTACGCTGATCTGAGTGTCTTGCCTTTGTTTTGGCTTGCCCCCACGTGTGTCATACGGACATCAAACTATGGGTAAGTGCCTTTCACAACTTAACTCTTATCAACATGGGTTTCCCATTGCGTTGACAGTGGAGTTGTTATTCTCGATTTTTTTCTTTTTTTTTTCTTTTTTTTTTATAGAAAATAGCAAGGTTGAAAATAAATACCTCACCCCCAAATTTAAAATGCGGCAATGTCCTCATTGCCAAAAGATTAAAATAAGTCATGCGATGGTCATATAATGCATTGTAAAGAGAGTTTGAAAGAAAGCTAGCAAACCCCTAACTTCGAGAAAAATTTCATGGGGTGACTATCTTAAGACTAAGTTGACTCTAATGTATACGAAAGAAATAGAAGCATATTTTTCATCATTGAAATCATACTTGGCAAAGAACAAAATGCGGTAAAATACCAAATTTATCTATGTCAAATGATTGTGGTAATTAAAGAGGATGTGGTGATAAGACTTTTAAAACTAACATGCGATGTGATAGCGCAAAATTTGAAATAAACATAAGGAATAGTACACCCCCAAATTTTGCGTTGTCGCCCGCGTTGTATTGATGCATCCATCCTTGCGACGATCTATGTTTTATTTATTGCGGTGATGGAGTGAGATCATTTGCTTCTTCTTGAAACATCTCCGCAATCCTGTGCCTTAATCATTGTAAATAGACAAAGAGAGGGTCAAATGATTTAAAACAAAACAACAAGTTTTTTTTTTGTAGAAATAAAGACAGTAATAGTAAAATAAGGATAGATCAGGATTAGAAAGATATAGTGAAAAATTTCGAGTAGTGGAAAAGAATTGAAGAGTTGATGCTTTCCAAAACTTACATCCCTGATAGGTTGCGATTATTTGATAAGGCAGGGTCCACTTATTTTCGGCTGGTTTGTTCACATCCATGGTGGCTTTTCTCTCTTTTCTTTGTCCTCTGAGATCTTTACTACCTTAATCCGGCGTTTTTCCCCATGGATGCTCATTATAATTTCCCCCTTGCGCACATCAATTTGAGCACGAGGTTGAAAGGAATGGTCGTCCTAATATGGTGGGTGCATCTTTGTCCGCTTTATAATCCAAAATGAGGAAGTCTGCCGGCAAGATGAATTTATTGATTGAGATTACGACATTTTTCAACTCCCCTTCAGGTTGTATTCGAGATCTGTTCGCGAGCATAAGAGTTTCCTTTGTAGGCGTAAATGTGCCGGCATTCAATTGTTTGAAGATTGATAGCAGCATTATGTTTATACTTGCCCCAAGATCGCATAGTGCTTGGCCACTGAAGGTCCCTCCGATAGAGCATGGGATCGTGAAGATTCCCGGGTCGCCCATTTTAGGTGGGATCATAGCATTTTGTGCTGCAGCCACTATTGTGATATTTTCTTCCTCAATTTGTTCCTCTTTCAATCTTTGCGGAGTTACTAGTGGTTGAACTTATTTTGTCTCAAGATCTAAAGGCTTAAGGGTGGACGCGACTTCAGGGTCTATTTTCTCGGGCTTCTCCAAACTATAGGTCAGCGAGTCTTCGGTTATCACCGCATTCAAGTTGGTCGCAATGCGCTTCTACCCTACTTCTGCAATCATGTCGTCAATTAGCAAGGAGACTGCTAAGCATTGTTCCTTCCCATTACCCCAGCATTACGAGGGAGCTCAGTTGAGTTCGGCAACGCTCCTTGCGGTCTATTTTTCAGCTCGCCCGCAATTTCTCCCATTTGAATTTCGAGATTTCTAATGGATGTAGCTTGATTCTGAAGCATAGATTCGTTTTTCTCAATATACTGCTTCAACAAGCTCTCTAAGGATGAAGATTGCGGTGGTTGTGAGCTGCTAGCTTGGTTTTGTGCTAGACCATTGTTTTGCAGGATAAATTCGGGTGGCCCTTCTTTTTGTGCCACAGGTTGAAAGTTTTGTTGTTGATTTTTTCACGTAAAATTTGGGTGATTTCGCCACCTGGGGTTATATATATTGGAGTAGGGATTATCTCTCGTGAATCATACCGACTGCGGGTTTGTTGGGCATTCCTCCCTCGGGTGAGCATCACCGCAAATGATACAACTTGGGGTCGTTTGAGTGATTGCGTTGACCTGCCCTTTCTTTGCTCTCGTATTATTAATTATGATGCCTTGTATTAAATTCATCATCGCAGTCATTTGATTTTGCAGGGTTGCGATGGCCCTATTGTTTACGTCATTATCTTTAATTCTTAATCTCTGATCGTTTTCCCTCCAATCCTCGTGATTTTTAAAAATGCGATCAATATACTCTTAGCCTCCTCATATGTTTTGTCGAGCAGACCACCAGCGGTTGCCGCATTGGCAATGGTCTGCGAAGATGGGTTTAATCCTTGATAGAAAATTTTCATTTGTAGGCAATCTAGTAAGCCATTGTGTGGACAGTCTCTTACCAGCCGTTTAAACCTCGCCCAAGCATCGCTGAGCGATTCGTCATCTTCCTGTTCAATTTTTTTTTTATTAGTTTCCTTCTGCTAGCGTTCTTAGTTGATGGGAAGTACTTCTTCATAAATTTCTCCACCACCTGTTCCCACGAAGTTATCTCTCCTAGTTCGAGGGAATATGCTCAATTCCTCTCCTGATCACACAAAGAAAAGGGAAACAGAGTTAGTCGAACTTCCTCGGTTGAGATATCTGGGAACACAAAAGTGTTGTAGATTTCTATGAAGCTCCGGAGGTAGGTGTGCGAGTCTTTGCCACGCCTTCCTCCAAACTGCCCAGCAGCTTAGATTATCTACAACATTACCGACTTCATTTCAAACCTCATTCCATCTAGCGCCGGCCTCATGATTCCTGGAGAGAAATCGTAGAGGTTAGGCGACGCATAGTCCTGGATGGGTCTATTGCGGTCATTCGCCAGAAGGATAGGGTTGACCATTATATTATTCGCGTTAGGGACCCTTGCGTTCGGTTGCTCCGCCATTCTTGGTGTTTCTTCTTGTTGTTGTTGGCGGTCTCTTAATCTTCTTCTAAAAGTCCTCTCAATCTCCGGGTCGTAATTCGCTAGAGATTGAGAGTTCTGCAAAGAAATAAAACAAAAATTACCGTTAGCACTCTATTTTGCCGAAGTCCACAGTAACGACGCCAAAAACTTGATGCTCGTATTTATGAAGTGGAAATATGGATGATATGTATTGATGGAATTGCGTTGTGCACTCAAATTTCCCTAGCGGAATTCAAGTGTAAATTCCTCTGAATTTCCTGGTAAGTCCAAGGTCGAACACAGGGACTTGTGAAAATAGATTGCGTTGGTAATTTTGATGAAAACTTTGTGGTAACCGGGTAAATAAATAAAGTGTTTGGTTTGTTGTTTGTGTTGATGAAAAAGAAATAAATAATTGCGGCGGATTTGAGAAAAGACAATTGCATTGATAGATGCAATGAGTATGCGATGAATGGTTTGAGAAGATCTTTAGCTAGCGTTACTCGAGAATGCGTCAGACTATGCGATCATGTTACTACCATGCACAATAAGTCATTTTCCAATGTAAATGCGATGCTCCTAAATCTAGGACGCATGTGTTGAATACAAAATGTCCATAGAGCTCATCCCTAAGTCTCTACTCTTGTCCTATGCGATGATGCAAAATGCATAAAAGCAAGGTGACCGCATACAATCATATCCTATCTATAGGATGCATGCGATGCGTTGATAACAAATAGTGCTCATTTCTAAGCGCCTATCTCTTGTATCATGCGTTCTAATCTGACTCGATTCTAACCTGACCTTCCCAAGCCTAGATTCTATCCTTACACTACCCTCCCGAGTGTCTCTAATGGACGAATGAAACATACATAAACAAGATAATCGCAAATAATGAAGATTCCCTAGTTGTGCTAGCTAAATGCTTCTCAACCCATCCAACTAATTTAGCTACTCATGCGTGAATCACAGAGAATGAACCGATATAGAGAAAGAATTTCCATTCTTATAAATGAGTTGAGTACAAAATGCCAATGGAAGTTAAAGGTAGGGAGTCTGGCAGCAATTCCTTGCTGACTGAGGCTTTTTACACTGAAATCTCTATTCCGATCTCAAGATGTTCCCGCTTTCGCAGGCGTCGGCCCTCTCTTTGTCTTTGGAGCTTTCGATGCTCTCCCAAGCTTATCGAAACGATCTATCGACACAACTTTCTCCTTCGCATTCGCCTTAAAATGAAAGAAAACTAAAAACAAAGACGTGCGGACTGATCAACTTGTTGTAAAAAATAGTGAACCCCTTTTCTGAAGAATGCACTTGGTATTTATAGAGCATCCATGGTGAAAGGCGGCTTCTCTCTCTCGGTTGTACAGATGGGACAGCTTTAATTCCTGATTGACGCGTCGAATAATTATCACCGATAAAGCTGAATGTACTTTGTGATCGTTATCGGCTGTTAACTTAATTTGGATTCGACTGTCATCAGCTTTCTGTCCCATTGCTCTTAATTGGCCTTTCACCCAGATGCGCCTACCATGTTACGCTGACCAAGTTTCGGCGATCCTTCTTGGACGAATGTTTGCGAGCACGATCAACGCAAAGCCTTGCGGTGAAGTTGCGCTCGACCAATGAATTCTTATGATCGCAATATTTGCATTGCGTTAACGCATATTCTGCACAAACATACAAAAATCAATTGTTCCAATGTGCTGAACGCTTGCGACCGCAATATTACGAAATTGATGCTTAATGGACGCAAAGTAATATATTTCATCAATGCAATCCAACATTGTTTAAGAACTTAGCACTATGATAACATTTCCTATGATGAGTTACGGTTCCTTACCTAACTCGTTTTGGGGTTATGCAGTGGAGATTGCAGCTTATATCCTGAACCGTGTTCCTTTCAAGAGTGCTGCCAGAACGCCTTGGGAGTTATGGAATGATCGTAAAGCTAGTTTACATCATTTTAGAATCTGGGGCTGCCCAACACATGTACTTGAGGCTAATCCTAAGAAACTGGAACCGTGTTCAAGGTTATGCCTATTTGTAGGCTACCCCAAGGGAATGAGAGGTGGTTATTTCTATGATCCTAAAGAAAACAAAGTATTTGTATAGATAAACACTACTTTTCTTGAGGAGGACCACATAAGGGAGCACAAACCCAAAAATAAAATCGTGTTGAATGAACTTTCTAAAGAAATGACTGAATCTTCAACAAGAGTTGTTGAAGAGCCTATTGCCTCAACAAGAGTTGTTGATCAATCCTCAAGTG
Organism: Benincasa hispida; assembly: GCF_027475165.1. Classification (NCBI taxonomy): domain Eukaryota; kingdom Viridiplantae; phylum Streptophyta; class Magnoliopsida; order Cucurbitales; family Cucurbitaceae; genus Benincasa; species Benincasa hispida. The sequence goes on along the minus strand of NC_143489.1, from coordinate 31,195,607 downwards.
TTGAGGGAACCTCGACGTAGTGGAAGGGTTGCGAACCCACCTATTCGCTATATGGCTTTAACTGAAATCCTAGCTATGGTAATTGATGGCGAGGTTGATGATCCATTGTCTTACAATAAGGCAATGGAGGATGTTGACAAAAATGAATGGATCAAAACCATTGATCTCGAAATGGAGTCTATATCTTCAATTCAGTTTGGGATCTTGTAGATCAACCTGATGGGATTAAACTTATAGGTTGTAAATTAATCTAAAAGAGGAAACGTGGTGCTGATGGGAAGGTGCAAACCTTCAAGGCTAGACTGGTGGCAAAGGGTTATACCCAGATAGAGGGAGTCGACTATGAGGAGACTTTCTCACTTGTTGCCATGCTGAAGTCTATCTGGATTCTTCTATCCATTACCTCATATTATGACTATGAGATATGAAAAATGGATGTCAAGACTGCTTTTCTGAATGGCAATCTTGAGAAGACCATTTATATGGTGCAACCTAAGGGATTCATAGTCCAAGGTCAAGGGCAAAAGGTTTGCAATATTAATCGGTCCATTTATGGACTGAAACAGACATCTCGATCTTAGAATATAAAGTTTGATACTGCAATCAAATTTATGATTTTGATCAGAACGTTGATAAGCCTTGTGTCTACAAAAAGATTATCAACAGTTCAGTAGTTTTTCTAGTGTTGTATGTAGATGATATCCTACTCATTGGGAATGATGTAGGTTTACTAACTACGGTTAAGAATTGGCTAGCGACCCAATTACAAATGAAAGATTTGGGAGAGGCTCAGTTTGTTCTTCGTATTCAGATCTTTCGAGATCGTAAGAACAAAATACTAGCACTGTCGCGGGCATGTATATTGACAAGATGTTGATCAAGTATTTGATGCATAACTCCAAGAGGGACCTTTTTCCTTTTAGGCATGGAGTTACTTTATCTAAGGAACAGTGTCCTAAGATACCTCACGAGGTTGAGGATATGAGACGGGTCTCCTATGCATCTGTCGTGGGAAGTTTGATATATGTAATGTTATGTACTAGACCTAACATCTGCTATACAACGGGGATAGTCAATAGATATCAGTCTAATCCAGGATATGATCACTGGACAGCCGTTAAGAACATCCTCAAGTATCTAGGGATAACGAAGGACTACATGCTTGTGTATGGTTCTAAGGATTTGATCCTTACATGATACATGGACTCTGATTTTTAGACTGATAGGGATTCTCAGAAATTCACATCAGGATCAATGTTCATTCTTAATGGAGGGGCAATAGTATGGCGAAGTACCAAGCAAGGGTGCATCACAGACTCCACCATGGAGGCTGAGTATGTAGCGGCTTATGAAGCTGCTAAGGAGGCCGTTTGTCTCAATAAATTCCTGACTAATTTGGAAGTTTTTCTAGACATGTCAAAGCCCATCACACTTTATTGTGATAATAGTGGTGTTGTGGCTAATTCCCGTGAGCCTAGGAGTCATAAGTGCATCAAACATATAGAGCGGAAGTATCATTTCATCTGAGAGATTGTGCATCGAAGAGACGTGATTGTCACAAAAATAGCTTCGAAGCACAACGTTGCTGATCCGTTTTTTAATGCTCTCATGGCTACAGTGTTTGAGGGTCACCTGTAGAGTATGGGGCTATGAGACATATCACGGCTGGACTAAGGCAAGTGGGAGATCTTATACTGAGCATGTTATGCCATAGTGTATTGTTTTATGTACTTGTATTTTATTTTCTTGTACATGCCACTAGCTTTAGGACAAGTGGGAGATTGTTGGGGTTGATACCCTAAATCTCGTAGGGTTCTATAGTTTGTAAACCTCGTATGAACAAACTTACACGTGATTGATAATATTTTATATTTTATTCACTTTTTCTATGAAATATGTGATATTTTAGTTGCATTAACCACAAACCAATAAACTAACATCCAAGGTTATCCTTGTAACTTAAATATGTATGTGGAGACATACATATGGATAACCTAAATGGTCTGTAGTATATGGATAAAGTTGGGTACCTTATCTTGGTGACACTACGAGTATGGCCCGCTTTGTAGATGTTACAAATGTTGTAAAGTACTATAAATGATCTGATCCTGATCATTATGTATTAGACATGCGAACGGGGATATTTTATACAAAGGAGTTTTTATAAGACTGGACCACGAAATGTTTAGTCTCATTATATAACGTCATTCATAATAGAGATTTCCATTTCACTGGGATGACCATAGGTAACATGACCTTAATTCTGAGTGAGCTATGAACTCCTACCTATGAGGGCGGTTCTTTGATTTGTATGGATGAGAGTGGCCAGATCGCCGACTCAACAAGCCTACCATTTTGGGGATTCGTCTGATTGGGGAGTTGGGAACTCAGCTACACATGATGGAATTCACTCATTCCCCGAAGTAGGGGTAAGTAGATAAATTGCTCTCTTGAGGGCTGATTCTAGGTCTTAAACAATGTGGTGTCACACCCTCTCTTGTCCCGAGAAGGGTTTGGTCATAGTGGAACTATGATGTATTATTCATTAGAGGGATCAGTGGTACTTAAAGAGTTAGATGTAACTACAAGGGCAAAACGGTAATTTGGTCCAACTGTACTCATGAGCAATTTGTGAAGGGTCATTGTACTGTTGATTAGTTATATCCAATGGACACCGAAATATATTTTCAGTGCGAAGAGTGCAACTGTCGGTCTTCAGTGGAGTGCCCGGTAGTTAACGAATGGTGGATAATATAATTAAAGAGTTTAATTAATTATTCACGTATTGTTGGAGCTTCAAGCTATAGATCCATAAGGTCCCCTTGGTAGCTCAAAAGGATTTAGTTGAGAATCAATTTTTGGGTTAATTTGAATTATTCAAATTAATAGGAGAGAATTTTATTATATATGATATAATTCAATTAATTCAATTATATATGATATAATTGACATAATGTATTTGATACATTATAGTTTGATTGGAGGAATAAATATTTGAATGTGATTCAAATATATTTTCTATGAATGAGATTCATAGTTGTTAAATTCAATATAAATATGATTTATATTAAATGCCATAAAATAGAGAAAAAGAACTATAGTTTATATTGTATGTGATGCAATCTTAAAACTATGAGTTATAAATATAATATGGTAAGTTGGTTATCATATTTATTTATATTATTTATTATTTTGGATAATTAGTCTCTTTTTCTCTCTGACCACCTTAGTGGGTGGTTAGTTGATTTTTATGACATGATGGAATAAATAAAATATGATTTTATTTTTCCAAAAGATAGTTACACGACTTGTAAGTGAATCCGATTTGTAGAGCCTATATGATATGAGCTTTTCACCATACGATTGAGGCTTTTTTGCTATATGATAGAGAGCTTCCTTAATCGTCTTCCTTCTCCAAACTCTCAAATTTCCTCCTAACCAAAATAGTCAGAGCCCACCACTCCTGGATTCTCACTCCGAGAATACCGAGGATACCAAGTGATAGTGTCTTCATCCTTTTGGGTTCGTGATTCACTTGAAGAGGGTCTTCAAGTTCTTGTTTTTGTTTATTCGAGGATCGTGATAATTTGAGGGATTTATGTGAATAAGTATACTTCAAAGGTATAATCTCTGAACTCTATTTCTTGTTCAAAAGCATGCTGTAATTTTTGTTAAAATGCATAATCCGTTTATTTACTGTAAATGTTTGTTTTCAATCAAAATATAATTTGGACGATCCGCTTCCACTCGTGGATCTCTTGTAAACAAGTTCCTTCATAAAGAATGTAAAAACTCATATTACAAATGAACAAAAAAAAGTACAAAACTTGTTCCAATGTCAATGAAGGTAAGATAGTGGTTAATAACATATACCAAACTACTGTAAAGTAAGAAATACAAGGGATTAGAAAGAAATAAAATACAAGAAAACTTTCCACCCCTTGCTTCTCAATCTAGCTAAGTTCAACTCTTTTGAGATGAAAAATAACACTTATACTTGTTATTTCAAACCAAAAACTTTGAAGAGACTTGTACGATGAGAGAGGGTCAAAATGGAAGCTCCTTAGAGTGTTCGTAAAGTAAAGTAAAAATGCAGAAAAAGAGTAAAGTGTTTAGGAGGAGCTTGATGATCATTGCTTTGGGGATGAGAATCAATGCTTTCTATAGAATTTCAAGGGCTCGGGTTTCTATAAAAACTCATACAGCTAATTTTTAATCAGTATGGACAAAAGTAATGGAGATTTTATTTGATTAGGGTCGAATTTGTGAAAGATCTGTAAACCCCAACAAATCTGGAACTTTATATTTTTTTAGATTACAGTCACATCTTGGGTGCAATCTGGACACATCTTTAATTCTTCCCGCTACCCTATATTCTATCATATAAAGGTTTGCAATCACATTTGGGGCGTATTTTTGATACTTTTCTTCAAATGACATAAAAACACAAGAATAACTCAAAATTTGACTTTTTTTTTTTTTGCAAACATTTTACATGATTTTACTAATCAAGGGCGAGACACATGCTTAATTTATCTCTGCTAAGGATTGCTCATAAAGCTATAAAATATGATATTAAACACATACTTTTTACTGAACGACTTAAACGTTTTAAGGCTAGATAACTCACTTAAGCGAGAGTTATTAACACCACCTGAAAACGAAATTGAAAGCAAGAAAGAAAATGAAGTGGCTGCATTTAGAACCCTAATTGTAGAAGAAGAAGAAAAATCAAGAGAGGAAGAAGACATATTCAACTCGAAAGCTTTACAAATCGATCCAAATTTTTTTCAAAATCTCTAATAGCATCATGACAACAATATTCTTCGCAATGTTGCGGTTTAGGAGGAAAAGAAAACCATGGCGACTTGCTTTGAAGAAGTTAGAGGTCTAACTAAAGTTCGATTGCGAGACAACTAAGAAAGAAAACGCTTGGGGAGTCGAGAGTACACAATTATTTTTGACTTGATGTTCTTCCAATTCGACTTGTCTTCTTTGAACTAAATACATGTGTGTTTTTCCACTTGGATTTAAATCAATCCAATCTTGTGACGACCCCATGTCTTCTTATCGATTTTATGAAAAATATATTAAGTACGATGGTTACATGGAGAAAATCGTAAAAAAACATTGCGTAAACTCAATCAGTTTAGGCATGTGCTGCCAACCAAGAAGGTCAAATGGTCAAATCTCTATACTATGTTGTTGTACTGAAAAAAAGATAACCATGATAACAATCTAAGTTATTACGGTATTAAAGTAGTCCGCTTCTCTATTTAAAAAAAGCAAAAAAAAAAAAAAAAATTCTTTAAATGCAAATATCTTTTAATTCCAACATATTAAACCTTATTTTAACGAAAATATAAAAAATACTTAACATTATAATTTTTTTTATTATGAAACATGGACATTTTATGTAACTCCAGTACAAAAATTATACACACCCAATTCAGCTCAAATTAGAGTTCTTTGAGACTACAAAAAAAAAACTATATTAGATACTCCTAACTCAATTCAACTCAGTCCTGTGCACCCGACATAATTGGTGCATAATTTTTATGAATTTCACTGATAATTTAATCGAGAATAATTATTAGTGGCTCAATTCAACTAAAATAAACGATAATTTTAGAAAGTCCAATTAAATATCGGGCTTCTCAAAACAAGACCCATGGGCTACAACCAATGTAGCTGGGCCCAACGCCCAACGCCCAACGCCCAACGCCCAATCCATCTCCGTCTCGCCTGTACGATCAACTGCGTCATCAAGCATCTCCTCCAAATTTCCAGCTTCCCCAAACCCCTATACTGTCTTTCTTCCTCCACAATTCTTCATAAATCTCAAACCCTAATTTCTCTCCTACAGTCATACTAAACCCCCATGAGAACCCCATTGATTATCGTTCTTTTCTCTTATTTTCCCTTTTGAAGCTGTTGCAGCTCCCAAAACCCAGTTATATTTTTGGGGGTGTATTAGGGATTGTATAGTCTCTCCCGGCAATGGCTCTCCCTCCGGTTGAGTGTATGTATGTCGTAGAAAGCAATCTTCGAGAATGGAAGTCCGGGAACTCGAGCTTTAGGGTTCCTCAACCCGTCCCCGTGCTTCGCTTCCTTTACGAGCTCTGCTGGACCATGGTTCGTACTCAAATTGATATATATTTATCAATTTCTTTGATCAGCATATGTTTTCATTTTCACGTGCCTGGTATTTTGCACATGTAGAAGTTGTGGTTTTTAGTAACTATTCACTGTTTTTAATTTTTGGGGATACTAGTGGTCCAATGATTTCATTATTGATATAAATTTGTTTATGTGGTTCTACCGGATGTAGGTACGAGGCGAATTGCCATTTCAGAAGTGTAAAGCAGCATTGGATTCAGTTGAGTTCTCGGACAAAGTGTCTGCGGAGGAGTTAGGATCAACTTTGGCTGATGTCATTACGCAATTGGCTCAAGATGTTAGTATTCAATTTTACATTACATCTTCGTTAACAGCAAGCTTCATTTTGTTTTTCTTTCCTTTTTTTTTTTTTTGGCAAACCAACTTCTTTTTATACGAATGAAAGTGTACAAAGGAGGCCACAGAAGGCCAAGACAATTGTGGGGGTTATGCCCATAAAAAGGGGAAAATATAAAGAAGCATTTTTTTTGAGTGAAATGTAAAGGATAATTACAAAAAGAATGAAATTGAGCACCCAAAAGAGATGGTTTAATCTGCATAAGATCCCAAACATTATTTTTCAAATTTATTTACCAACATAATTGTTTTCCAGTTCCTTTGTAGTGCAATACTTTGTTTAAGAAGTCGACTAGTCAAAGAACATGACCTCTCCCTTGAAGGAAGGATCGTGAATACTTACTTGCATCGTCATAAAATATGGTTAAATTTTTCTGCCCACTAGTTTGCTCCAGTTAATTGTTTGTTTTGAAGTTCTCCATCTTAAATCTATATAAGATGATAAACAATTGTGAAATTTTGGTTAGCTTGAAAATCTCTTATTTGCAAAGTTTTCTTACTACTTCATTTGAATTGTATGTTATTCATTATTCTGATGGAGATAATATATTCAAATGTGAGAATATCTATGCTTAATGATCTAAATTTACTTAACTTGCAGATCACATTAGCGGGAGAGTATCGTGCTCGTCTTTTAAAATTGGTGAGTATATAAACTATAAGAGATTATGATTATTGTCTCATGATGTAGGGTAGATTTGTTTTTTGTTTAGGATAGAAACCTAACCAAATTCATTAGAAAGCCAAATGGGATACCCCCAACATGCCGAGGGGATTACAAAATGGTCCCATTGGGCAAAAATGTGCGAAAGATGATGTAGCCTATGTAGCTTCAAGGAATAAACCTCAAAGAATCAATCTTGTGCATCTTTAATTAAAGTGATAAAATTGTTTCATACAAGCGGGGAAGACTCCTATTTATATAGTTTTAATACAAGTGGGGTAAAAAGAGAATTCACCTAGAATATTACCCAATTAACCCTTGTTCTTCGTGCATCCAAAAACTATTGTTACAAAAATTAAAGAGTGCACCAAGTAGAGGATAAAATGTCTGTAAAGTCTCTAGGTTAGAGTCCCTCCCGTGGAAGTTTCTCTATGTTTCCCATCATGCTGAAACTTCCACAATAGAGCCACCACAGCATAAAATCAAAAGATTCTTACTTCCTTCTTGAAGGAGAATACCCAGTGATGATTTGGTAGGGTATGTTGCTTTTGATTACTATTTAGTATTTAGTCACAAATCTAAGCTGTGAGAAATGTTTTAACTCTTAAAAGGCTTAAATCGGCCTCCAAGTCTTCTCTGTTGGAGAGGCGAAGTGTAAGCCTTGAGGCGGTAGGATAAAAGCTTATTCTTAACATTAAAAGATTTCTTAACCATACAAAACATTCTAAAAAATTAGTAATGACAAAGGAAAAAGTGTCCATAGTCCATCGGTCTTCATCAATATGTCTAACCTTTTTGAGTTAATAATAATTTGAAGCTCATCCCCAACATATTATAAATAAAATCTCAGGTAGTCTATGAAACTAATACAAAAGTAAGGAAAACACTATGTACTCACCATGTTGTGAACAAATAAAAATGAAAAGAAAACAAAAGTATTTTTTGGCTAATGCAGCCACCCACAAAACCTATGTTAAAATTATGACCACTTGGACTAATTTTCCTTCTCATGGTGGGTGCACTCTTCAGTTTTCTTTTTTATCTACATGGGCAGATGGCCCACCACCAAAGTAGAAGACATGCATCGTTTGTATTAAATGCATGCCAATAAATTTATTGCAATTTTCTATGTTATAAAGCCAAGGCTTACACCCTATGGCCTTAGAGGCATAGCACGAGGGTTTATACCTCTCTCAGTAGAGGTGTAAGTCTCTTTTAATTTGTTGAAGGCATAAGCCTTCAGGCACAATATTGCCGTCTCGCCCTTAAGGCTTATGCCTTTAACGCTTTTTAAAATGTTGGATGCAACACAGGAACATGTAGAATATAACAAGTGGCCATACGAGATGAGAGAAAAAATAAGGAATGAACTTATCTTTATGAAGAGTAATAGGCAGCTTATCGCTTGGTTCATAATTTGGTGGCGAAGAATCTTATGGGATAGGACGTTTGTCTGGATTTTTGTTGTCTAGGATAGTCTTGAGTAGTAGGTGGACGAGTAGGGACAAATTTTGAAGGAGATGGATTGGGAGAGGGTGGGAGACAATTGTATAAATAAAAAGCTCATCATCTTCTCCTTACCTTGTGCTCGGATGGAGTGAGAGGTTTGTCCTAAAGAAAAGTAGCATCAAAATAGGACAATAGCATATGCATCCTTTTTGAACATGAGAATAACCTAATAAAATGCACTTCAAAGATTTAGGGTCTGATTTATTAGATTAGGGCGAACTTCTTGAACAAAACAAGTACATCAAATATTCTTGACTCGATAAGAACAAAAGTTTTGTTGGAAATAGAAATGATAAGGTCAAGGGCGAACTTCTTAAACAAAACAAGTACATCAAATATTTTTGACTCGATAAGAACAAAAGTTTTGTTGGAAATAGAAATGATAAGGAATATGACCTTTAAGAATAGACGAAGGAATTTGTTGGAAATAGAAATGATAAGGAATTTGACCTTTGTGGCTTGGTGGATCGTTGTCTCTTCTAGGCTCGGGCTTGTCTCTTAATACGTTCAAAACAACTATCATTGTTATAAATCTTGACAATATGGATGTGGAATTTTATGCCATGAGGTTTGGATGCAAGGTGGAAACTTTACCGTTCACATACTTGGGTGGGTTCCCTCTCAGAGGAAGACACTGCGCCAAGGAAGCGTGGAGAATTCTTGAGGGCAAGTTTATGAAGGTGGATAAATGGAGAGGGGTCTCTCTCTCAAAAGGTGGTAGATTGACATTAGCCCAATTGATTCTCAACACTGTCCCTTATTACTTATTCTCTCTCATGCAAGCTCTAGTTTGTGTTATTAATCGTTTGGAAACAATCATTATAGACTTCGTCTGGACAGGAGGTTATTGTAATCCTACCTCACACCTTGTTAAATGGAGTTGGGCTCCTCTCCTACTATCTATGGTGGTCTTGATAATGACTCCCTTCGCCAAAAGAACACTCTCCTTATGAAATGGCTTTGGAGGTATTTTCATGAAGAGAATGCTCTGTGGAGATGCATCGTTGTTGCTATCTATGGGGTTAAGGCTCTCGACTGGTCCTCAAAGCTGCCGAAGAAGGGAAGGAAATCTAGACTTTGGGCTAATATTCTAAAGCATGAAGAACAGTTCTTTAGTTTCATGGAGTTCATTGTTGGAAATGGGAAAATGATCAGATTTTGGGAGGATAGATGGTTTGATTCTCAACCCCTTGCATTGAAGTTCCCTGATGTTTTTACTTTATCCCTTGAAATGAATGCTGCGATTGTTGATTGTTGGTGTGCATCTAGCCAATCTTGGAACTTGGGTCTCAGAAGCCGGGTGTTTGATAGAGAGTTGAGTGACATGGTGACAATTTTGGAAGTCCTAAATTTCTGAACACCCCTTGTTAGTCTTGGCCGCCTCAATTGGAAGCTAGATGGCTCAGGAAAGTTTACACCAAAGCTACCTTTTTGAATTTTACTTAAAAGAACCTCTCCTTCACTACTTCCTTTGGTGAATCTAGTGCAGAGGCTCAAATTCCCCCAAAAAGTTAAGTTCTTCCTCTTGTCCCTCACCTACAGAAGCTTAAATACTCAAGAGAAGCTTTAGAGGAAACTTAAAAATTCCTCCCTCATTGTATTTGTTGCCTTTGTTTGAAAGATGAGGAAACTCTTAATCACTAATTCCTTCATTATGAGTTTGCCAATAAAGGGTGGTCTCTTTTGTTTAGAAACTTTGGGTTGCTCTGCTGCCTTGTAACAAAGTTGATGACTGGATGCTTGATTGGCTTGATAGTTTCGCCTACGTTGGTATTGGAGATGTGTTACTCGCTTGCTCTTATGGTGCATTTGGAAAGAAAGAAATAGCTAATTTTTGAAGAGAAGTATGCTCTTTTTGATTCTTGTTAGGTGGTTGTACAACACAGCCTCTTAGTGGTGTACAAATTACACCAAATTCTTCTGTAACTATAGTCTTTCCATGATTTTTTTAACAATTGGAAACTATTATTCAATAGAGTTTTTTTTTTTTTTTTTTGGGGGGGGGGGGGGGGGGGGGGTTCCTTGACCCCTTGCCTTTAGGTTGTTCTCTTTTATTCTTTGATGAATTATAGCCGCTCGTTTCTTGTTAAAAAAAAAAGAAGAAGAAGAGAATAGACAAAGGCATGCTATTAATCAATAAACAAGAAGTGGAAATTGAATCAACACAAAAATACTTTGGAACATACATTTGAAAGGTTAATGTTGTTCTAGTTTCTAGAAAATGCCTATTTTTTGTTCCGGAACTCCAATTTGAGATGGAGTCTTGTCACAAGATTGATTGATGAATAATTTTATGCATGCATAGGTACGACCTAAATGCTTTAGAAAAGTACTCACCAACATTGTCACTTCTCAAAACTTCAAGGAAAACACCAAACTGAGTTTGAATAATCTTGTTGATGATATTTTACTTTTTGTTGCTGTTTTTCTCTTATTTATCTCTCTTGTGGAGTCTTTGAGCATTAGTCTCTTTTCATTTCATTAATGAAAATCTAGTCTCTAGTTAAAAAAGTGAGGAAGCAACTCAGAAAGAATGATTCATTTTAAAATATAATCAAGTCATATGAGAGTAATTGTCAACGAAGGTTACAAAATATTGAAATCCAACTTTGGCGCAATTGGCAAAGACCCCAAATATCTAAACGAACAAACTTGAAGGGAAAACATGCTCGTTTTCGACTCTAGGTCTTGAACTAAATTGATGAAACTTGGCAAACTATATGAGTCACAATTCAATATAGACAAATTATGAAATTAGGGACAAAGCTTTCTTAATATTGAGATAGATGAATGACCTAGATAACAGTGGAGCTAAAGGAGAAATAATCCAAAACAAACCGGAACTTGTGATACTTTTTTTTTAAACAAGAAACAACTCCTCATTGAAATAGTGGAAATGAATCTTTTGGTACTTTATGATTAGAAGTGTAAAAGTTCTTTAGATTCATGTCCTCGCCTAATAATCTTGATACCGAAACAAACAACAATTAGGATAAAATGAGATATAAAGATTAAGGTCAAAAGGGAGTTTACTAACAAAGATCAAGTTGGAAGAAAATTGAGATACATGTAGAACATATACAAAGAAAGAGATGGGGTGAGGTTTATTGTGCTAGTTCCAAAGAGAAGATAAGCTTATTAGATGGGCAAATCTGGTTGGTTGTGAACTTGTGAGGTTGGTTCCTTTCCTTTTTCCTACCTTGGCCTCTTCCTTGGAGGTAATCCAAGAGCTCTCTCTTTTTGGGATGGCCCTATGGAGAAGATAAGGAAGCGGTTAGTTTTGTGAAAGAAAAGCTTCTTCTCCAAAGCTGGGAGGTTGACACTTATCAGGTCGACGCTGAGTGGTATCCCCATTTATTACTTTTCTCTCTTTTGTGCGCCTTTCTCGATTTGCAAGAACTCGAGAACCTTATGAGAGATTTCCTCTAGGATGGGGTGGAGGAAGGGAAAAGTTTTGCAATAGTAGTTGGTTAGCTGTGAATAAGGGGGTTAGAGCTTGAAAATTTTAGGATACGCAACAAAGCTCTGTGGCTAAATGGCTTTGGGGTTTCATTTTACCCTTGAGCTTGATTCCTTGTAGCAGAGGATTATTGTGAGCAAACATGGTCCCCACCCTTTTGAGTGGGTGGCGAAAAGGGTTAAAAGACACATCAAAATTTGTTGAAAGATATTTCTTTTCAGCTACCTTCTTTTTCACATCTTGTCTTTGGTGTTGTGGGAGAAGGTAAGAAGACATATTTTTTTTGGAAGATCATTAAGTGGGTTATAGACCCCTCTCTTATGCATTTCCTAGGTTATGTCATTTGTCCTCTCTGAAAAATTGTTTTGTGTCGAAAATTTTGGTTTGGTTAGAGAATTTTGTTTCTTTCTCCTTCGGTTTCCGTTAGCCATTGTCCAATAGGGAAACGGCGGAGGTGTCCTCTTTTCTTTCCTTGATTGAGGGTTTTGACTTTAGGCTTGGGAGAAGGTATGTTCGTATTTGGAGTCCTAACCTTTTGGCAGGCTTTTCTAGTAAGTCGTTCTTTTGAATTTAATTGGATCCCTCTCCTGTTGTTGAATTGGTCTTTGATGTTTTATGGAGGATTAAGATTCCAAGGAAAGTTAAGTTCTTTTCGTGGCAAGTTTTGCTTGGTTGTGTGAATACGATGAATAGTTTTTTGAAAATATGCCTTCGTTAGTGGGACCTTTTGTTATAACATTTGTTGGAAGGCGGAGGAAAACTTGGATCACTTTCTCTGGGAATATCAGTTCGCAAGATCTGTGTGGAATGTTTTCTTGTAGGAGTTTGATTTTGTGCTTGCTCGTAAGATGGATGTGCGGTTGATGATCTGGGAGTTCCTTTTCCATCCGTCTTTCAAAGAAAAAGGTCGTTTTCTTTGGTTTGCAGGGGTGTGTGCTTGGAGGGAGAGGAACAATAGAGTGTTTTGTGGTGTGGAGGGGACCCAAGCGAGGTTTGGTCTTTGGTGAGGTTTTATGTTTCTCTTTGGGCTTCAATTTCAAAGACCTTTTGTAATTATTTTCTAGGCAATATCCTTCCTAGTTGGAAGCTCTTTCTTTTATCGGGTTTTTGTGGGCTTGATTTTTTGTATGCTCTTGTATTCTTTCATTTTTATTCAATGAAAGCAGTTGTTTCTATAAAAAAAATTGGTGAGGTATGTAGACAGTAGATGACAAAAGAGTGGAAAATGATCATCTGTCCTATGATCAATAGCAATAGCACTGGGCTATGACCCATTTGGTAGATGAGGATAAAAAGACACGATGCATATTGCTTGAACCAACAATGGTCGTGATAGCAGTAAGCGTATATGATGAAGAAGATGCATTTGATGATTTCTAGTACGGTTGAAATTTATCAAACTTGACTCCAAAATTAACAAAGGCTCCTTAGATGAATTAAGGATGAATGTAGTCTTCGATTGAACTACATAAGATATAACTGCAACATAGACATATATAGAATCCCCAAACTAAGAATAATAAAATTAAAATGATGGACAAAAGACTGATAATCTACACATATATACTATGACAACTTAAACCAAACCATTTTGTAATTATATTACTCTGCTCAACAACTATCATCAATAGCAGTTCTAATTTATAACCTTCTTTAGTAGTAGAGGCCCTTGTCCTGGGTTCTGGTTGTAATACTTTCATTTCATATAATGAAACTTTGCTGTCAATAGTTAAAAAGCAAACTTGATCTCTCTACCAATTTTTGTGATGGTATTTGATGCTTTTTCATTGCTTATCCTCTTGATGTACTACATTTGGTAAAGTGAGTTATTAGAAATGTTATTCTTTTCCCCGTTACCATATATTTTCCTTTCCATCATTACCTTTTTTTTATTTAAATAATAATAATAATTGTAACTCATAATACCAATTGCATTTTATTTTTTGTTTCTTCTAGGCTAAGTGGCTGGTTGAATCTGCATTTGTCCCATTGAGGCTTTTTCAGGAGCGATGTGAGGTGATATTGATATATAAAATTAATCTTGTTTGTATTTCATTCTCGTTTCACTGTTTCCACCCAGTCTCTTTTTATTTGTGGGCCTCAATGTTTGCTGCACTATTTGTTGTAGTAATGAAGTTCTAAACTGAATTTGCTTGGTTTTAGGAAGAATTTCTATGGGAGGCTGAAATGATAAAGATTAAGGCGCAAGAATTGAAAAATAAAGAGGTAAGTGATAGTTGTAATAAGATTCAAGCTCCGTTATAGATAATGCCACCTGGACTTGGATATTGATGTGCATTTTATTTTCCTTTACCATCTGTTTAGTTTTTGTACAAGCATTTGGTCGTTCAATTTTGAACTTGTTCACATCTTAGACTTACATAGTGTTGTTGATTTATTAAATATTTTTCCATTTATAATAATAGCAGGAGAATGGCCGATGGCGTCTTAGATTTTTTGTTGAAATGTTTTTAAAAAAAGTGACATACAGAAGCTTCTCTATGTAATTTCATTAACCTAAGTTGCTGTCCATGTTTGATAAAGCATTAAAGCATTTTAGCATAGAGGCCAAACCTTTAAAAGTGATGTATATATATGTTCGTATCGGTGATTTCAGGTCAGAGTAAATACTCGTCTTCTTTATCAGCAAACAAAGTTTAATCTTCTGCGGGAGGAAAGTGAGGGCTATGCCAAGTTGGTATGATATTAATTAAATACTTAGTGCTTTGTCCTTGTGCTTTTCTTCTTAGTTAGTTCATTGTTGCCTTGATTAATTAGAAGACTTGTTCTCTCAATGTTGAAGGTGTATGGTTATTCAATGGTTTAGTTCTCACAACATTTCTTCTAATTGAACAGCGAGAGAAATAAATTAAAAAAGGCTCAAGGAAAACTAAATAACCTAAATGGACAAAAGGGACAAAAGGGACAAAATGTTAAATGTCCCTTTTCCTAAGTTGGGGTCAAACAAAAGCTTTCCCATCTTGATTGATAAGAAAAGTAGATAGTTACGAAGCACTTGTGTTTGGTTAAGTTCTGGCGTACGAAGTTGAACCAACCAAACCCACCTCACAGTAATATATAATCATAGGGAACTTGACTTCATATAACAGGCCTTGTTAGCTAAATGGCTTCTGACATTTTTTACTATAAACTTGATACCCCAAGACACGTGGTTATTGTAAGTAGATATGGTCTGTGCTTTTATGAATGGACCTTGAATGGGGTTTGGGCATGCACATGTCTCTTTGGACAGGTATTGCAGAAGAGGCTCGTTATTTGTCTCCATTTTTCTGTTGCTTGGTTGGGGATGAGAGGGATACTTTCTTTATAGGAAGATAGGTGGTTGAGGAATAAACCCTTTTGCTTTGCTTTTCCTTGTCTTTACCACTTGTCTGCAGTGAAGAATGTTTTGGTGGCTGACGTTTTGGCTCAGCCTGCCCCCACTATGGAGTTCTGTTCTTGTAAATAGCAATATTTGAAGATTTTAAAGATATAGAAGGATTGGCTATGATTAGAGGAAGATGTGTCCTAAAAGTTTAGGAATGATCAACGTAGAAGGATTAGATTTGTTATAGAATTTCTCTCTCTATATATTTTTAATTGTTTAACTTCCTGGGATTGAGAATGGATGGATAATTTTTTTTTGCCTAGTCGTGTTTAGGCTGTGTCCAAGACTTGTTTATGTCCGAAATTAGATTTAAAACAAAGGTTTTATTATTGTCTTTTTTCTTTTGTAATATTAGACATTTCTTAGAATGTCAGATATTTCTGGTGTCTTGATGATTCCTAGCTCAATGTGTCTGTATATTCTTTCATTTTTCCTCAATGAAAGTAGTTGCTTCTATCAGAAAAATTCTCTACACGTCTCTAACACAGACGCCTCCTTAGAATATCACAAAACCTAAGCCATGAACACACCTAATATTCCACAAAATTGTCCAGAATATTCAACCATCAAATCATCTAAAGCTTGCATGCATAGAATTACCATTTCTCTCTCTCTCTCTCTCTCTTACTTTGTTCGGAATCTTTGGATTAAGCAATCGAAAACTCTATTCATAATAATTGAAATAATGCAATCATTTTTGTAAGAGAGATAAGGAGAGAGAGAGAAATGGTAATTCTTTCATTTTTATACCTTCATTCTTTTATTTTTTCTCAATGGAAGTTGTTTTCATAACATATATATATATGTATGTATGTATGTATATATAAAGAGATAAGGAGAGTTTGCAATAATACAATCATTTTTATAAGAGAGATAAGGATGATGGTGCACGAGAATCATTCCACATTGGGTCGTAATCACTAATCAGAACACCTAATCCCTGCTGCTTTTCAGGAAATTATTATGATCCACATTCACCTTGTTCAACTAAACTGATCCACTTAGGTGGAAATCTTTGTGATCCACTTTCACCTTGTGCCACATTACTGTAATCTTAGTTTGGAGGCCCTATCTTGTAGGTCGTCTCCGTTTTTTATGGTTTTTTTTGTATGCTTTCATTTTTTTCCCCTCAACAAAAGCTTGGTTATTTATTAAAGAAAAAAACTGATCCAATTATTCAATTCTTGGGCCATTGTTTTTTATGGAAAAGGAAATGAGTCTCTTTATTCATTAAGATAATGAAATGAGACAAATGCTCAATGTACAAGAGATATGATAAAAGGGAAGATTTAGGATCAGAAGATGCATCTCAACTAGGTTGACACTCCCTTAGCACCACCATCATCTCCAAGAAGAACGATAAAAATTGTGGACATAATCAATACAATACAGCCCAGATGTATATGATCAAAAAGCAATACAAATACAAGAAATTTAAGACTTAAGATAACTTTAATTCAAATAAACAGGGAATTTCAAAATAAAATACTAAAAGAAGAAGCTACTGCCATCTGAGAAAATTGCAACCAGCCCTGATTCCTAGAAACAGCCATATGAGGCAGCAACATTAGTGCTCCGGGGAGAGGAAAGCGCACCAATTCAAGCTAATATCTTGGCTGGAGTAGTCTGCAAAAGCCTTGGAGAGTGAGCTCCACATGGATGCATTCAAACAAGCTGTCTCAAATCCGGAAAACCAATGAGTTTCCTTGTCATGGAAAACTCTCTGGTTTCTTTCAAACCATAAATCTGCCAGCACTGCCTTTACTGCATTATTCCACAGGATTTTCTGGTTTTTCTTGAGTTTTGGTCCCACCAAAATATGCAAAACGTTGTCTCTGAATATTCTTCCAAAAACCTAGCTGATATTGAACAATTTGAATAGCGAATGCCAGCAATTTTGAGCATAGCAGCAGTCAAAAAGAAGGTGCTGAAGGTCTTCCCAATCTCCTTTACACAGGGCACATCTATTTGGAGATAAATAATGGGAGGGCAGCTTCTTTTGCTGGAGCAGTTGAGAGTTCCAACTCACAATTTTCTGATTTATGTGACTACTTCAATTTTTGGCATTATGGTTAGAGAGCAATAGTAGTATTTTTGATAGGGATATCCAGGAAAATGATGCATTCCCTGACCTCTTGATAGAACTCCTGGTCTATTTTAAAGCTTTATACATTTTAAGAGAATTGTATTTCCTTTAACCTCTTTGTCAGATGAAGTAGGATTCAGTATTTTTCTGTCTTCGTGATGTTTATACTTGTCTTTGATAGAACAAAGAGAGATTTAATGATGGGGCGAATGAAATCATGAGATGCATAAACTTTTGGACCTGACGTATTCATTGTACTCTTATTCTAGTAATTGAATTCAGTTTTTTCAATGTGTATTTATATTTTTGCTAATTCGTACTTGATCTACTGTGGTGCTGGACTTATTCCTAGGTAACACTTCTTTGCCGGGTCACCGACGCTTCAGATAATAGTTTTCCAGGTTCAACGATTGGTATTATAAAGGTTGGTAGTAAACTTCCATTTTGCGTGTTTTATCTTTAATTATCTCTAACATGCGCATGCACAATGATATCAAATTAGCTATTCTTCTATATAAATATATAATATATAATATATAATATATTATGTATATTATAAAACTTTTCCGATTTATTGATCGTTAAGCTTTCTGCAGTCATTGATTGGGCATTTTGATCTGGACCCAAACCGTGTTTTTGACATTGTGAGTCATTCTCTTGTTTATTTTACATAATCTTTGATTTTCGATTTTATTTTTACCTCTTCATTATTTTTTCTAAAGAAATTCTCTGCTCAATTTTCATTTTTTGATGCGTTTATATCAGGTCTTGGAGTGTTTTGAACTGCAGCCGGAAAATAGAGTTTTCGTGGAGCTAATACCAATATTTCCCAAGGTAAAAGATGCTTACAAGTCATGAAAAAGTGACTTCGTTAATCCTGCTAATACTTGATATAAGCGAACTCTTAAAGTTTCTCATGATGTTGTATTTGTTGGGCAGTCTCATGCTTCACAAATCCTTGGGTTCAAATTTCAGTATTATCAGCGTATTGAAGTAAATTCACCAGTTCCATTTGGACTTTATAAGCTTACAGCGTTACTAGTGAAGGAAAAGTTTATTGATCTTGATAGCATGTAAGTACAGATACATATATGTATATACGTTTAAATGTTAGTTTCAATTTAATACAAGCCATTTTCTCAAGGAATTAAACCCCATTTTTGTTAAATTGTATAATCATTATTTTCCAATATCTTATACTTTATTGACTGTTTTAGAACTTCAAATTCAAAATCTGGATACGATGAAAACATAAAAATGTTGTTTCCAAAAGTCTTACTATTTGGATCATAGGATCTAAAAAAAAGTTTATTCTAAGTAGATATTCAGTAAATCCATTTGATCCAATGAATCTCTTTCTAAAAAAATTCAATGGGTCTGTAAACATAAAATAGAATCAAGATTGGAATTGCATACCCAGCCGTCTTTACCTTCCTTTTTACTAGTTTGGAAATTGATCCAGGCAATATTTTACAAGTAACATTTCATCCAATGTCTCTTTTATTATCTGTATCTGATTTTCTCTCCCTTGTGCATTATCTGGTGTTTTAGTTTTGAAGTTGTATTTTGAAAAGTCTACCTGTCATTTTTTTCATATGGATTTTTATTTACTGTAGATATGCGCACCTACTTCCCAAGGAGGATGAGGCATTTGAGCATTATGGTTCCTTTTCATCCAAACGACTAGATGAGGTACTGCTATTGAGTAAATATTAATTAGCATTATTTTCCATAGTCACCTTGTTCTTTCACTTTTATTAGGACACCACGAGCTAGCTAGTTTTTCTTGCATCTTGACGGGCTACTTTGTGTATTGAGTATGTAATTTTTCTCTTTTTATTTGAATCATATAGTTAATTATTTTTGCCAACTCTTTTGGTACAAATCCTAAATGTTGTTTTTGATGACGAGATGATGGATAGTGGAGGAAGTAAAAGTGAGTCCTTATTTCCAAGTTAGAAATTGGGAAGGCTCACTGTAAAGTTGAATGAAACTTTGTAAATAGGGGAAAATAGATAAAGTTGACTGGAGCTTCTTGGATGGGATTTTATCCAACATCTATTTTGGGAGTGTTCTTGCTTTCTATTTCCTTCCGGGATTTGGGTGGTGGCTCCTCATAGGGTGACTGGAGTTTACAGTCCTCCTAAGACCAAATCTAGAAGTAATTTCTTGAACAAGTTGGGAGACCTTTTTGGGCTATGTGGGTTGAAGTGGTGTGTGTCCGATGACTTTAACATCACCTGTTTCCAAGGTGAGAAGTTTCCCTAGGGGCGGGTTACTAGTTTGGTTGAAAGTTTTAATAATTTTATCAAGGGTAGTATTTGGTTGGGCCCCTCTGTTGAATCGTATGTCTATTTGGTCTAATAGTTGAGTGAGAAGTAGGATTGATAGGTTTTTTTATTTTATCCTCAGGTTCCTAGAAGTGGGGGCCTGTTGCCTTTTGCTTTTAGAATATGTGGCTTAAGCATCCTTCTTTTAAAGCTCAGTTACCTTTGTGGTGGAACTCGACCATTGAGGGGAGATGGAAGGGTTATTGCTTTATGAGAAAATTGAGATCTTTGAAAGGGGTGCTTAAGATCTGGAACAGAGACGTCTTTGGGGACATTAGAATTAAGGAACGTGAGATCTTGGCCAAGATTAATGAGATCAATGAGATGGAAGTTCAAGGTCTTCTAAATGCCTCTTTGAAAGAAGAGAGAGATTTTCTCAAGTTTGATTTTGCTGAGGTCATAAGGAAGGAAAATTTTAATGGGCATAAAAAAACAATGAAGCAATCGAGGATTACGAAGTTCAAGGTGAAGATGAAGTGAAATTTAAGATTGATTTTGAGAGAGCTTACGGTTTTGTGGATTGGAATTTTCTGCACAAGGCGTTAGAAAAGGGGTTGGGATATATGTGGAGGATGTGGATGTGGGAATGTTTGAGGAATGTGAGTTTTCCCTTCCTTATTAATGGAATATCGTGGGTCAATCACAACCATCCAATCTCCTTCCTTATTGATGGAATCCCTAGGGGTCGGGTGGTGGCCACGAGAGGTCTTAGATGGGGAGATCCTCAATCCCCCATTTTCCTTCGGTGGTGGACGTCCTTAGTAGAATCATTTTAAAATGTGTTGATGGTAATATTCTCGAGTCCTTTAGGGTGGGAAATAATGAGGTGGCTCTTGTCCAACTTCAATTTGCTGATGATACGATGTTTTTCTGCTCGGTAAAGAGGATTCTTTCTTAATCTTAAATCATATCTTAGGCTTCTTTGAAGATATGTTTGGGCTGAGAATCAATAGGAGCAAGTGTTGTGTTATAGGTCTCGACTATGAGGACGAGAAGCTTCGGAGGTGGATGGAGATGGTAGGTTGTGGTATTGGTTGCCAGCCTTTTTCTTACCTTGGTCTTTCTCTCGGTAGTAATTTAAATCCTAAGCTTTTTGGTATTCAATTGACTCGCTACCTCATAGAAAGGTTTATTTCTAAACTTGTTAGACTTGCCTTATTCAGGAATGTGTTGAAGTGGTATTCAGAGCCTCGAGTGAGGTTTGCAAGCTTCTGGAGAAGATGATGCATAATTTCCTTTGGGAAGGGAAAGGAGGAAGGAAAAGGTAAGGGATCTCATTTGGTTAGGTGGGAGATCATTGAGAAGCTGATTGAGTTTTTTTTGGGGGGAGGGGGGGTGGTGGGGTTAGAGATCGTGAATTTAAGGCTTTGTAACAAAGATTTGTTAGCCAAGTGGTTGTGGTGGTTCCACCATGAGCCCAATTTTCTTTGGCATAAGATTATTGATAGTAAACATGGTCCCCATTCTTTTGAGTGTTGATGAAAGTGGTTAAAGGCACCTACCAAAAACTTGTGGAAGGATATTTCAAAGGAGATCCTTTCTTTTGTTCATCTTGTTCATTGTGTGGTGGGTCATGGCATTAAGTTTTTGTCAACATCACAATATTGTCATTGGTATTTCCACATTTCTATGGGTTCAACATCGACAAGAGGAGTGAATCGTCATTTCCATTATATCGTAAAAAAATCCATGAAACATAAAAATAAACAATAAAATGTCACCAATGTAAATATAATAATAAATAATAAACATGTTAACTTGTTTAAAAATCATAAAATGTTTATTTACTAATTTAAAAATATATTTTTACATTTTTTTGGTTTTATAAGGGCACATTTGGTAGAGAATCCAAATTCTATTTTATGTTTTTAGATTCATCGAGTTTAGAAAATATGTGTTTGGTAGACAACCTTGATTTTTTTTTTTGAAAATTGTTTTTGGATTTTGTGATCTAAATAATGCAAATTCTGAAAACAACATTTTTATATTTTCATTGTATCCAGATTTTGAATTTTAAATTTTAAAATGTAGAACTCTATTAAATAAAGATAAAAACATTTAGAAATACAATATATCATGTTATAAACTCAATTCATTTTTTTTTAAAAAATATAATATGTAATATGTAATATGTAATGTATTATAAATTATATAATATTATAAAATAATTATTATATAATCTTTTTTAAGATAAATCATATTCATAAATAAGTTAATAATAATTTATTGTCAACTAAATATTAGTGGGTAACTACAACTAGTTTTATGATTTATAAATATATAGTATCAAACACATTTTAAACCATTGTTTAAATTAGAATCTAATTTCTGAATCTGCTACCAAACACATATATGAAAACATAAAATACAACTCTGTTTTCATTGAATCCCTTATTTTCAAATTCTCTACCTAACAGCCTTAATTTTTTTTTTTCAGAAATATCCATTGACATCAAAATTCTATTGATATTTCCTCGAAATTTTTGTAAAATTAAGATCTCAATATTTTTGTCCACTTTGATATTTTAAACCATGGTTAGGAGAAGGGAATGACAAGTACTTTTGGGAAGCTAAATGGGTGGGGGATAAACCCTTTCGTTCTTTATTTCTCATCTTTACCACTTGTTGTCTCTTAAAATCTTCGTGTCTAATTTTTTGGTTTGGAATGAGAGCTCGTGTTCATTCTCTTTTGAGCTTAGTCGTTTTCTCTCCAATAAGGAGCAATCGATGTGGCCTTTCTTTTGTCTTTACTCGAAGGTTTACTCTTTTAGGCATTGGAGAAGGGATTTGAGGGTCTGGAGTTCCAATCTTTTGGAGGGATTCTTGTGCAAATTCTTTTTTCGTATTTTTTTTACCCTTCTCTCCTAGAATCTAGGGTCTAGAAGGGTCGATCTTCTCGGTGTTGTGGACGATTAGATCTCGAGGAAAGTAAAGTTTTTACTGGACAAATTTTACACGGCCGTGCTAACACACGATGGATCGGCTTGCAAGGGAGCTTCCCTCGGTTTTTGGTTCGTTTTGCTATATTCTTTGCTAGAAAGTGAAGGAAGACTTGGATCACATTCTCTGGTATTGTGATTTCGCGAGCTATGTGAGATTTTTTTTCTTTCAGATGTGTAGGTTCTCGCCTGCTTGACATAGAGATTCTAGTTATATGATTAGAAGTTCCTCCTCCATGGTGCATTTTATGGATGGCCGTGGTGTGTGCTATTCTTTGGGTTCTGTGCGGGTGGGGGGGAGCGGAATAACGAGTTGTTTAGGGGGTCTGAGAGTGGATCTATTGAGGTTTGATCTCTTGTTAGTGGGTGGAGGTAGATCATTTTACCCCTATTTGGAATCACTTTGTGGCTGATGTCTTTGTCATTTTTGGGAGCTTTCCTGCTTATCACTTGGTTTTCTCATCCGTTGTCGATGGGGACACGATGGATGCCGTCATGGCTCTCTTATCAATGGTTTTTTTATTTGATCAAGAAAGTTTGTAGAAACTAGAAAGTAAGAGGCGGCCTTCTTTCTTTGTTCGAAATGTTATTTCTTCAAGAACCAAAATTTTCAGGAAACTCAACTATTAACACTCTTCACAAAGGACATAAAATTGTGGTCCACAGTTTTTGGGTATTGTTCACAGCAAATTCAATGCCCGATCTGATTGGTTACCCAAAAATATCTTTACAATTGAATCTGAGTAGGTTGGATTCCTTTGTTATGGCTTCATTTGCGATAAGTGCCCATAGGGATATCATAATCATGAAAGGTGTACAATGAGTCTTATCATGTATTATACATTTTATGTTTATGAGGGATTATCTTTCATCAATGCATCCATTGTTTCCAAAAGGAAAAAATGTTCTGTATTTTGTTGGCTTGAAATTTATGGAAATCAGGTTCAGAATTATAAACTCCAGGTTTTAGAATCAATACATTGATTATGTAATGATTCGAAGAATCTTAATGTTATGTTTTTTTTATGAGATGGAATGTATTTCAGTTGATTCTTGTTTGGAAGGGTTAATTTCTTGGCAGTTTTAGAGGTCCTCTGGTGCATTTTAAACTCAGAAATGTGTTCTTTTTTAGAGCAAGATAACTTACCTGCAAATAGCTCGCTGTCACCTTGCTGGGTTGGTTATTTTCAATTAGTTAATTAATTTTTAATTTTTTTGGGATAATATCAGAAAGATTTCATTCCTCAAAAAAAAAAAAAAACAGAGAACAATCTAGAAGGCCAGGGAACAAGGAGCCCCCTCCAGAAAAGGGAGATTACAAGAAGACCTTCCAAATGCCAGTCTAGGTTGATAGAGCGAATGGTGCAATTACAAAAGATTTTGTGTTGGCTATTCCAATTAGAAGCCATAAACTGTACAAGCTCACAAAAATACTTAAAAGAATTATACTTATTCGAAAATATTCTTTAATTTCTCTCCTTCCATAGTTTCATACCAACCACGAAATAGCATTTGACACATTGCTTAATAGCACGCTGACTTTGTCTTTCAAACCTCTTCCACCAAGGGATTCGACCATCCAAACCTTAACAGAACAAGGGATGCACCAACTCAAATTAAACAAGCTGCCAACATGCTCCCAAGCCCTTCTACTGAACTTCAAAGTTTTTTCATTTTTCTTGGACAAGATTAACTGAACTTCCTGTGCACATGTTTGGAGAGAGACCAAAGTTAGGATATCTTCTATGAACTTTGTCATTAGTATGAATGCTCTCAAGCACGGTGGTGCACAGGAAAAGCTACTTTTTTTGGGGTGGCTCCTTTCCATATAGAATTGCAAGTAAGATCGTCAAGAATCTTTCTTTTCTTATGCAATTTCGAAGAAGCTGATTAAGCAGAGTACTTACCAGTTACCTCCGACTCTAATCTCCACACCATCCTCAGCAGTAGACGAAATTCAATTTACTTGTTAATTACTCTATTAGGGTAGCCTGTTGGCTACGTGGCAGTTTCTACACATAGATTGTGGGCCTTTGTGAATGAAATTATAATTCCAGTATTTATGGTGAGTTTAAGTTAGAAGTTTTAGAAGGGCTAACCTTTTTTTAATTTTTATTTTTTTTAAAATTTCGATGTATATATTATCACGAATGTGAATTAATTTCTACAGGCTACCAGAATAGGTAAAATAAATCTTGCGGCAACTGGAAAGGATCTAATGGATGACGAAAAGCAAGGAGATGTAAGCATTGATCTTTTTGCTGCTCTTGACATGGAAAGTGAGGCAGTCAATGAAAGGTCTCCAGAGCTGGAAAATAATCAAACATTGGGCTTGCTTACTGGATTTCTTTCTGTGGGTGACTGGTACGTAAAATTGAATTTCCTTAACATTGTATATGATGGTGATGTAACTTTTTGTGCCTTCCTTCTGTCTGTGTAATTGATAGTAACATTGAAGGTCCAACTTTGATGTTCAAATCCACTTCTCTGAGTCAACGTCTGTGCATGAGTAATTGTAAAAGAACATCCGTGTGCATGAGATGATTGGGTCGTTCTTTATTTCCATCTTTCTGTTACAACATGTATTTGATTACATGTTAATATAGCATATCAACTATTTCCTGATTGTATGTGTGAGAAATAAAATGGAGTCCTTTTAACATTATGCCAAATTCCATGCCTTCAAGAGTTGGGTGGTTGAGGATTTCATGCCATTTGGGAATTCTTTTTGTGATCTCTTTGGCTCTTTGAGATGGCTCATCATCATTTTGTATGCCTTTAGTCTATAATACAAGTTTCCTATCCTGTGAAAGAAAAGTTGAAGCTCTCGCCTCTTAACCAAGCAGAATGTAGACTTTATTAGCTTTATTCTTTTTTCCTGGCAGGTGTCATGCACATGTACTGTTTGATCGGCTTTCACCTCTCAATCCAGTGGAACATCTTCCAATTTGTAACAGCTTGTTTAGGTAATTCTGATTTGATGCTGAAGTATATCTATATAAACATGCATATGAGCCTGGATTCCAGTATCAGTTTTTTTTTTGGTGTCTTCTTAGGCTCATTGAAGAATCAATCTCTTCTGCATACTCTATTGTTCGTCAGAATCCTTATCAGAGCTTGGGGGCTTCTTCGGGAACTAGCATTGATACTTTTGATACCACAAATTTGCCAGTTGGTGGTTCTTTTATAGATCTTCCGAGAGAACTTTTCCAGATGCTCACCGCTGCTGGACCTTATCTCTATCGTGATACTATTCTGCTCCAGAAGGTAATGCGTTCGCCAATCACTACCCTTTAATTTTCCAACCTTATTTTTTTTTAAAATTATTATTTTTACATTTTTAATTTTTTGCAGGTTTGTAGGGTGCTGAGAGGTTATTATGCATCAGCAATTGAATTTGTCAACAGTGTGGAAAGTGGTCCAAATCTTGAACTTGTTATGCCAGCTGGAAATCGGGTTCCTCATCTTCACTTAAAGGAAGCTAGGTTGAGGATTGAGGAAGCCTTAGGAACATGCCTACTTCCTTCTTTACAGTTGATACCTGCCAATCCAGCTGTTGGTCAAGGAATATGGGAAGTAATGAATCTTCTTCCTTATGAGGTAAATCATTGTGTTAGTACCATTTGCTTCTATCAAAGAATTTGATTATTAGTAATTGAAAACCTTGAAACTTGAAAGGGACTCCAACAAATAAAATGAGATGGAACAAATAATTATTACAGAAAGATTTCGTCAGCAACGTCCAAAGAGAAATATAAAACCTAGCGAGCGACCATACATCGCAATAGTCCCTCTCCACTCTCCTAAAGGTTCTACTGTTCATTTTCTCCCACAAACCTGAACATTGTACAAAACCTCGGCTTGCCAGAAAACCTCCACTTCTCTTCAAACTTGAACTTTCTATGAGATTGATGTTATTTTGTTTTTATCCTATGTGCTTGATTCTGTAGCCTAAGAATTTAACTGTTCCTTTCTTTCGTATTATAGTCCAAATCTGTATCAGTGCTTTTGATATAAAATCTCGTGCATTCCTAGGTGCGATATCGTTTATATGGTGAATGGGAGAGAGATGATGAGAAGATTCCAATGGTTTTGGCTGCAAGGCAAACTGCAAAGGTACTGTTTAATTGATATATTTCTTCTTGGCCTCTCCTCTATAATAGTTCAGAATCATATAAACCACGACCAACTACTTCTCAGTTGGATACCCGGAGGATTTTGAAGCGGTTGGCTAAGGAGAACTTGAAGCAATTGGGTAGGATGGTTGCAAAACTTGCTCATGCTAATCCAATGACTGTCCTTCGGACAATAGTACACCAGGTGTTGTTTGATTTATCTATATTCAATTAGATATATCTTGCCTTCCAATTTCTTAGAGTAGAGGTCATGCTTGAAATGACATTCTGTGCAGATTGAGGCATATAGGGATATGATTACTCCGGTAGTAGATGCATTCAAATATTTGACTCAGGTATAAACTATTCTGTATTTTCATGGATACATTATGTAAATTGTGAACTATTAATTTTCAAGATGTTTTAATAATTATTTCCCCCATTTTTTTTGCAGCTTGAGTATGACATATTGGAATATGTTGTAATTGAACGTTTGGCACAAGGAGGGCGTGATAAGTTGAAGGATGATGGCCTTAATCTCTCAGATTGGCTCCAGTCATTAGCCTCATTTTGGGGTCATCTGTACGTCTCTCTTTTCTTTCCCATATAAAGCATTTGATTTTTCTTTATGCTGATTTCTGCTGTTGAGGATGTGCTTTTACGTTTTAGGACACTTGCTATAAATTTTGTAAGAGATGAACTTCAAGTAGATGTGTCTATCTGGCTTCGGTCTAGGGGAACTTCCACAATAATTAGCTGAATGCTGGTTAAAATGTTTGGGTTGTTCCTGGTATATTTGAGTTTCGATGTTTTAATTCTTTTTCTGCTTTAGGCAATTGCTAATCGGTTATCATTTTCTATTGTTGGTTTTGCATGCATCACTGTCTGAGTTTTTCATAATATCTGTCCTTGGTTATACCTGGAATGCCACACTTTAATATCCAGGTTGCTGCACCCAGCAAAGGTTGATTAGTTGAACTGAGGGCGTTATGGACAACTCAACTTTTGAACCTTGATTAGCTATTTCAGATCTATTCAACTACCTAATCTTGCTTCCTGGATATTCTCTGTGAACGACATACATGGCTTTTGGGGGCCGCAGTTATATGATGAAATATTTCAATTGGGTTATGACAGTCACTTGACCATCGAGATTGAAGTTGGGTTTCAATTTCCTTCTCAAGTTCATGATAATATAATCGATTGGGAGGTGAAAGACCCCAGTTGTTGCTTCATTGACAAGACACAGGGTGCGATAGGACGAAGTTGATATTTTGGCTCTCTTATGCTGCCTTTGTTCAAGATCTGCTAAGATGTTAAATATCAAGATATTGGTAAAAACTTTATAGAGAAACAAAGTAAACAGTTTGATGGTTGCAAGATCCAGTAATGTGGAAGGGAGTAATTTATATGACCTTACATGTAAATGGGGCTAAGGTTGTAACTAGCTCAGTGAAAATGGGAGGTGAATTGTTATTTTGTCGGGTGCATTGGCTTCTGAGTGGTTGAACCTTGAAAGAGAAGTGCTATTAACTGCTCTAGTGAAGACAAGTTTCCTGACGTACAGAAATTGATTAGGATATGGAGTTCCTTAATTATAATGAATCACATGAAGATTTTAGTTTCAACTTATAGTTGAAAAAGCACAAATGGGTTTGTCACTTTGAAGATTTTTATCAGTTTTGATTGCTTCAATTTTCCATGCTGTCAATTTCTTTGAGGATCTTGAAATTTTGTACTGGCTATGCCTATAGAAAATTCCACATTCCAGCTAGGCACAGACTTGGTCGAAGCATGAAATTCTTGTACAAAAGGGTCGTTCATCAAGGAAATTCTAGTTTCTTTGCCTACTTTCATTGCAGCTCTATGGAAAGTCGGGTTCTTTCATGGTCCTACATTCAATGTATGCTATGATTTCTGATAAATAGCATATTGTACATTTAAAAAGGGATTGGAGGAGCAAACTGAAGTAAAACAGAAACTGAGTAGGATCAGTCAGAAGTTCTGTGCTGCTATTTTTTACTCGAGCTTCTTATTGGAATCCTTTTGAGGGTTTTGAGGCGAGTCAGAGGTCCAAGGAGTGGGAATGGTTTAATTGGGACGTGAACTTTGCTTTCTTTTTCTTTTATTGAATAGGTAATCATGATATGTACATACTTGATATTAACCAAAGCAGAGACGTACGTTTGCACTATGTCAAAGTAATCATGAACCATGTTATATACATCCTCAATATTAAAAACAAAAAAAAAAATGATTGCACTATTTACATGTAATCTTGAATTGCAACCAATCCCATAGAGTTCTTCTTAACGTGTCAAATTCTTACATTTGTCATATTGTTTTAAATTCTCCTATTCGAAAAGAAGAACTAATCAAGTCGGCTATTTTCCACATTCTTGTTCTCGACTTTCTCCTTTTATTGCTCTTTAGAAAAACTTTAACATTTATACTAAAAAATATTCATTGAAGGAAGCTGTCCATGTGACTCTATGTAAATCGTTATGCATGTCTCCTTCCTTAAAAGTTTAAATACAAGCTGCCCGTGTATTCTTTCATTTTTATCTCAATTGCTTTTAGAAAAAAATGGAAAATAGATCATGTCAGATTGGTTACTAAAATTTCAAACATATTTTGGTTGTATGTTAATAATTTCAAGGTGATCTTGTCCTTCCCACATTATGTATGGTACTGTGGAGGTTGGAAAATCCCTAAAAAAGATCAGTTATTTGTTCTCTCATCCCGTAGGTGGCATAGATAATGATTAAGCCGAAAAACATGGAGGAACCGCAGGACATTCCTTTACCCAATTTGGTACTGTGTTTGCAACAGAAAAAGAAAGAACAGAAGAACTTGGATATTTGGATTATTTGTTTCTTCATTTCCAGTGGTGCTTACACAATGGAGTAGCTTTTTTCATATCTTAGTATTTGATTTTCCTTTTCTTCTACCTCTGAATACTTTCTAATTTTTGGATCTTTTACTTTACATTTTTGGTTTGCTTGTTCCTTTCTCTCCCTTCAGAAGTTGGTATTGTTGAACTTTTTTTCTATCTTTTCATCTTTCGTTGAAAATTTTGTTTCTCCTTAAAAGAAAAAAGAAGAGTTGTGAGGCCCCAGATTGAAAGATAGGGTTGAGCATTTGATTGAATTGTTTTTCTACTGTCTTGAGAAATTTAGCTTGAATGTATAAGAATCATGTTTAATGATGTGGATACAGTTAATCAAGTTCAGAATATGATATTTTTGTCTATTAGATGAAATCCAATGTTGCAATTACTCAATGGGTCAATGTGGAGCAATTGGTGATTTCTGTAGCCTTTCATTCTCTACCTCTTTTTGAAAATTTCATATGTATCACCAAGGAGCTTTTGTTTTGTGATCTTTCTCTGCTATGCTTATTCCAGAACATCTTCGTGCATTTTCATGTTGTCAAATTTTTCTTTGGCTTTAAACTTGCATACTTGTATATGTATTCAGTGCAGCATTATTTATTGAGATGCTCAGTGCCATAGTGAAACTGGGTTATTATCATTATTTATTTGATTTATTTTTGTTTGTTTGTAAAATTTGATGGTAAAACTGGATTTAAGATGTGCTGTACTGTTGTATAACCCGTGTCATTTTTTTAACAGTTTTTAAAGGAACATTAGTTTTCTATATAGTTTTACTTGTTTTATCATCAGAATGTAGATCAAAAACTTTTTGCGTATGCAGATATTTGGCACATTTGTCTCCCACAGATACCATAAATTTATTGATGACTTTCTTGGGCTTTTTCTGGTGGTAGGTGTAAGAAGTACCCATCTATGGAATTAAGGGGTTTGTTTCAGTATCTCGTTAATCAGTTGAAAAAAGGCCAAGGAATTGAGCTAGTTCTCCTGCAGGTACAGATCTACAAGGGGTGCTTTGTGCTAGCCACATGGCACGATATTTAGATATTTTATCACCATTCTTTGTTACTTTACTACGTTCTGAGATATGTTTTTGTAATGTAATCAGGAACTTGTCCAACAAATGGCTAATGTCCAATACACAGAAAACCTAACAGAGGAGCAGTTGGATGCTATGGCAGGAAGTGAGACACTTCGTTTTCAAGCAACTTCTTTTGGAGTTACTCGAAATAACAAGGTATTCGACTGGTTGGCAATATAATTTTCTTCTTACCCGTTGTTAATTTGATACTGATCATTGAAGGTTGTAAAAGTCGATGACTGTAGGGCTACCTTGAGTCCTGATGGGTTTTGCCGTTTTGGTAGCAAGCTAGGAGTTTTCAGTTAGTAGCTACTTCTTAAATATTTTCATTAGGAAACCAATGAATGCTCTTAAAAGACTCATCATTTCTTACAAAAACTCTGATTTCTTTTGTTTTTCGTTATAGCATTATCATGATATTGTATAATATTACTTTCCACTTTGTACCTAAGCTCCAAAGAGCTAGTGTGTGTTAGTCTGTCACGCTCTTACTGATGTGACCTAGACACATCCTATCATCAGATTAATGCATATTTATAGATTTTTAAATCAAATTCTTTGTGTACTATTTGTGATTTTACACTCTTATTATTATTATTATTGTTTTTATTTTATTTGTTTTTCTTTTTTGTTATTTTACACTCTGTTATCTAAAAGTTATATTCCATTTGAACTACAAAGCATGAGGGTTTGTTGATTGATTTAGAGTTATTATATCGTTCTATTTTTGTTTGATCTATGATGGCCACATTTTTCTGTCAGAACTTTCAGTATTTGCTGTTTCCCATCTTAAATAATGCAGGCGTTGATCAAGTCAAGCAACAGACTACGTGACTCATTGCTTCCTAAGGATGAACCAAAATTGGCGGTCCCTCTTTTGCTACTTATTGCTCAACACCGTTCATTGTATGCTTTATTACTTTCACTGTATTCTGCGAAGTATAAGGATATTGTATTTTCCTGCTTGATAACGAGAAGGGCCCTTTCTCTCCCCTTTTTTCTTTTGTAAAATGTAAATTTCATACATCAATTTGGGGGTATATTATGTAGGTGTTGGGGGATTGATGCCATTTTTCATTAAATATTTTAAATTTTCTGACATGCCCTTGAACCACTTCAGATTAACGGGAAAAAGATCATACCCTGACCCACTTTGTTTCTTATTCCCACCCCCACCCCGGTGACCTCCTAGAATAAGTTAACTACCGACTTGGCTGCTCATGGTGTCATTATTGTGCCTTCTAGCATGCTATTCAGTTATGATTTCCATTAACAATCCTCTTGCAGTAAAATTATCATAATTCAATCGTTTGAGATGTCTATTACATTTACCTGCTACTACTCTGTTCTTCTTTATGCATGCTTGTGCAACTGTAATTCAATTTATTTGTCTTGTCTCGTCTCTCTTCTCTTTTCTTCCCCTCCACTACCACTTGGTTCTAACTAGCAAATTTTTTGGTCTAACATGAGTTATTTCCTTCAGGGTTGTTATAAATGCAGATGCTCCTTATATAAAGATGGTCAGCGAGCAGTTTGATAGATGTCATGGAACTCTGCTTCAATATGTGGAATTTCTTAGCAGTGCAGTTACACCTGCTTCGGCTTATGCTCAGTTGATTCCCTCACTCAACGATCTTGCCCATCTTTATCATCTAGATCCTGAGGTCCGTTTGCTTGTGTCATTATCATATGGCTTCTGTTTTCTTGGGGTTTTTTTTTGTGTGTGCGTGTGTTTTCTCATAATTGAACTACTCTTGATATTTGTCTATTCTTTATTTATGAGATTTAAATTCTCAATATATATGCTTTAAAGTTCTTTTGCATGCTCTTAAAGTACTTCTGGATGACTCTTTTTCCCTTTTGTAGGTTGCTTTCCTGATTTTTCGGCCAATAATGAGGCTATTTAAGTGTCAGGGTGGTTCTGATATCTTCTGGCCACTGGATGGAAATGATGCAAATGTTGTAGGCAATAATTCTGATCTGGAACCTGCAGAATGTTCTGCTGATGTTGTATTGGATCTTGGTTCTTTACAGAAACCTGTGAGGTAAGAGATCTATTTCTTTTGAAGCTCACTTTTCTTACATGCTTGGACCTTTGCTTTTTTGGCTTTAGAGACGTAAATGTACTCGATTTGCTTGTTCACTTTATTCTATATTTTGATGATTAAACTATGCACAATTAAAGGCTATTGATAACATGTAGTTCCTTAATACTGTGATAGGATCTGAGTTTAGAACTAAAATGATTTTATTATTATTATTATTATTGGGCACATAATATTAAGGATTCTGAGAAGTGTTATTTCTCCTTCGACTTCTTACTCCTTCACTGTTGTAATCTCTCCCTCAACTGCTGAGAAGTATAACCTCTCCTCGTGTCCTTTTCTTTTTGCATTCAGAGGAATCATACAAGATATTGATTCTCATTCCACAGAACGTTATGTTGTTAGTTTGGCTAAATGTAAGATATTCATAAGCATCCTTTTAGTCATTTTAGCTTATCCTTTTTAGTGAGCAATGGGCAATCCCTGATGTAATTTTTCTCGGGGGTTTTATCCCTGTTCTCATATATCAATGATATTCAGAAGCATTGACGTACAGAAATGCCACACTACTCTGACACTTTAGTCAGATGTATTACGTACAGAAATAGGGAGTTTAACATTTTTGTGATTTTGATGGTATAGTTTGATTTTCTTTAACTTCTATTTCAATAGGTGGTCAGATCTGCTTGATACTGTGAAGTCTATGTTACCTCCAAAAGCTTGGAATAGCTTGTCTCCAGATCTCTATACCACATTTTGGGGTCTCACTCTCTACGATCTTTATGTTCCTCGGAGTAGATATGAATCTGAAATTGCTAAGCAGCATTCTGCTCTTAAAGCTTTAGAAGAGCTCTCTGATAACTCAAGTTCTGCAATCAACAAAAGGAAGAAAGACAAAGAAAGAATTCAAGAATCTCTTGATCGCCTGTCCAATGAACTTGTTAAGCATGAAGAAAATGTTGCATCCGTTCGTAGACGACTTTCTCGTGAAAAGGATAAGTGGTTGAGCTCCTGTCCTGATACTCTGAAAATTAACATGGAGTTCCTTCAGCGTTGTATTTTTCCTCGCTGTACATTCAGTATGCCTGACGCTGTCTACTGTGCTATGTTTGTGCACACTCTTCATTCCCTTGGAACACCATTTTTCAATACAGTCAACCATATTGATGTTTTGATATGTAAAACCTTGCAACCCATGATATGCTGCTGTACGGAATATGAAGCCGGCAGGCTTGGAAGGTTTTTATATGAGACACTAAAGATAGCATATCATTGGAAGGTAATTGATCACTTAATCTTTCTTTATCATGATCAAGACCAAATGAAGTTAAAAAAGTTATACATCATTCAGCAAAGTGCTTGAATTCTGTTACTGGGTTCTTCCCCATCTTCAGTTGTTCATGTTGATCAATCGTTTTGTCAGAGTGATGAATCCATTTATGAACGTGAATGTGGAAATATGCCTGGATTCGCTGTCTATTATAGGTATCCAAATAGCCAAAGAGTAACGTACGGCCAGTTCATCAAGGTACTTGAATTTCTGCCATTTTCATCTTTTGATTGCTTTTTGCATATACTATGTACATTTTAATGAAGATTGATAATAGGTTGCTTGAATTATGTAGTTCTTTTCCAATTCTTGTTTAGGATTAAGTTGTTCTATTAGACTGTATCTCTTGAGATATATAGGAAATGCACTAGTGGGAAAATAATATATCCTATACATAAATCTATTATGACGTAAAAAGCAATCGCTCTTCCCCCTCTTAGCGCTCTATCAGATAACTAATTTGCTGTAGGGGTGTAACTCCGGTCAGTTCTGTAGTGTAACTCCAGTAATCTAAATTACCTTGCAAGATTATCTTCTTTGGCTTGGTTTCTCCAGGATTGGCTTCTTTCATTATTCTGTGGTCATATAGATCTTGAGTTTTTCTCTACTCATAGAGAATTTTCAATTTTAATTCCTTTATCATTCAACTTTCAATGTATTGGGGATCCAATGTCCCATTTCAAGTATAATATATATATATATATATATATTTGGTTTAAACTTTTACGTACGTATATATTTCTGTCACTATCTAATAATCCGTTAATTGTTTTTCTTATAGGTTCATTGGAAGTGGAGTCAAAGAATTACACGGTTACTGATACAATGCTTGGAATCTACTGAATACATGGAAATTAGAAATGCTCTTATAATGTTAACAAAAATTTCCAATGTGTTTCCCGTCACTAGAAAGAGTGGGATCAACCTTGAGAAACGGGTAAGAAAAATTTCACTTTGTTAGTGTCAATTAAGAATTCTTCCTCCTTTTGTATTTCCTCTCCCGATAATGAAAGTTATGTTTGGAATTAAAAAAAAAAAAAAAACTAAGAATTCTTCCTCTTCATGTAGGTTGCCAAGATCAAAAGCGATGAAAGAGAAGATTTGAAGGTTTTAGCTACTGGCGTTGCTGCAGCCTTGGCTGCTAGAAAGGTTTTCTGGGTTTTTCTGTTGTGTGTTTACCTTCTCAAACTTAATTGCTTAATTGACGTTCTTTCATTCTGCAGCCTTCATGGGTTACGGATGAAGAATTTGGCATGGGTTACCTTGAATTAAAGATTGCACCATCTCTTGCATCAAAGCCTTCGGCTGGTAATTTAGCTGCTAGCCAAAATAATTCCATTTATCTCTCCCAAAATGAACCTGGTGGAGGGAAGACCACTGCATTAACCAACCCTAATTCAGATTCTGGAAATATGGCCAAAGATCATTCATTGAGGTCAAGAACTACTGATGTGAGAACGGATAAAATAGATGGTCTCTCTGTTCCAAAATCTGAGCTTGGGCATGGGAAACTGAAAGGCACAACATTGAACGGGCCAGATTCCCAGCCACTGGTACCCTCAACTTCTGTGAATTCAGGATCCTTAAGAATGGTGGAAAGTCAGAAACCAGGTGATGACTTAAGTAGGATGTTGGATGAGGGCTCATCAAAAGTTGTTTCAAAGACCTCTTCTGAATCGGAGGTAGTATTAAATTATAGTTTTAGTGAGCATTCGATTGTGTGTGTGTGCCTATTGAATTATGACTTTTTATATTATCATGTTAACAGTTAAGAGTTCCAGCAAAACGATCAGCGCCTGTTGCGTCTCTTAATAAAGCACCAAAACAAGATATCTCAAAAGATGAAACTAGATCAGGAAAAGCTGCTGGCAAGAATCCTGGGTCTTCGACAAATGAAAGGGAGCTTCCAGTTCATGCAACAGATGGTGGTAGGCATGGAAGTTCTTCCAATGCACCTTCTTCCGTTATGCCAAACGGTAATACACAAAGTTCATTAACTAAAGGCTCGTCCTTATCGGTAAAAGCTTCAGATAGTCACACTAATGAATCGAAGGCAGAGAGTGGGGTTGGGAGGACATCTGATGCTAGGGCTTCATCAGTGAAGGATGATGGCACTGAAGCTCTTGATGTTGCCAGATCCTCTTCTTCCAGACTTGCTCATTCTCCCAGGCATGAAAGTTCTGCCGGTGGTTCTAGATCTAGTGATAAGCTGCAAAAAAGAGCTAGTCCCGCAGAAGAACCAGACAGACAAGGTAAACGCCGGAAAGGAGATGGTGAAATCAGGGATGTAGATGGGGATTTTCGTATCTCTGACAAAGATAGATCCATGGACCCACGATCTGTAGATGTTGATAAATTAGGAACAGATGAACAAAGTGGTTACAGAGGCTCAGACAAACTTTTGGATAGAACAAAAGATAAAGTAAATGAAAGGTATGATAGGGACTACAGAGACCGGGTTGAGCGCCCTGAAAAGTCCCGTGGAGATGATCCTTCAGTAGAAAGAACAAGAGACAGATCAATAGAAAGATATGGAAGAGAGCGCTCAGTCGAGAAGGTGGAGAGAGTTTCTGATAGGTATCCCGAAAAATCTAAGGATGAGAGAAATAAAGACGATAGGAGCAAATTACGATACAGTGATTCAACTGTAGAGAAGTCTCATATTGATGATCGGTTCCACGGACAGAGCTTGCCACCTCCGCCACCCTTGCCTCCACACATGGTCCCTCAATCTGTTAATAGTGGGAGAAGAGAAGAAGATCCAGATAGGAGGTTTGGAACTACTAGACATGCTCAAAGGCTTTCTCCTAGGCATGAAGAGAAGGAACGAAGACGATCAGAGGAAAATTTAATTTCACAGGATGATGCAAAACGCAGAAGGGAAGAGGAATTTCGAGAAAGAAAGAGAGAAGAGAGAGACGTGGGGATGTCATTGAAGGTAATGCTTGTTCAAGTTCATTGCAATTTATTTGGTTTGTCATATAACCTTTTGTACTTAACATCATATTACTTAATCTTGTATTTTGTTGACACCCCCGTAAAGGTGATTAGTTTAGTGCTCTGCCTTCAGAAAATTGATAGACAAACACTAAACCCTAATTAGTACTATGGAATGTTTCCATTTATCTATCTAGACTTGTAACAGGAACCGATTTTAGAAAAGGGAATACAATTTCTTGGGTTGTGGTTTCTTGAAAAGGGATTGCAGTTTCTTGGGTTGGGCCAAGATGGTTTATGCCTTTCTTCTTCTTATCGTAATACGTAACATACTCCCATCATGGTAAGGAAATCAGGCTATATGTCAATGGAAAGTTATGTTTTATTACTCTTAAGTCTTAACTCTCAAGTTTTACGTGTGACAAAGCCGAAAAGATGTAGCCCAGTAAACATTCTTTTTAGATCTGAATTACAGATGCTTTAGTTTCCTCTAGAGATGGTCTTGGGTTCTTTTGTTTAAATTGGGCTAACAAATGTATCTAGGTGTGCCAACCTGGAATTAGTAGTCATGATTTTTGTAAGTTTTATTCTCGTTCATGTAGGTGGATGACAGGGAGAGGGAGAGGGAAAAGGCAAACCTTTTGAAGGAGGACATGGACGCGTCTGCCGCCTCTAAGAGGCGAAAACTTAAAAGGGAGCATCTGTCATTAGTTGAGGCTGGTGAATATTCTCCTGTTGGCCCACCACAACCCCCCATGGGTGGTGGTGTGTCTCAGTCTTATGATGGACGAGAAAGAGGAGACCGGAAGGGAGTTATGATGCAGCGTGCTGGTTACCTGGATGACCCAGGCTTGAGAATTCACGGCAAAGAAGTGGTCAACAAGATGACAAGACGTGAAGCTGATCTGTATCCTTTATATCACAACTCGCTTTGTGCATTATTATTAGTGGTCTGAGTTTCATCTATTTCGTTAATTTTTATTTACTCCTTAACCAGAATTTAGAATGCATGATCGAGAATGGGATGATGAGAAGAGAATGAGAGCAGATCAGAAGCGGAGACATCGGAAATAAGCTGCTTGATCAGCTCTTGTTACACTTGATCATTCCTTGTTGGGGAGAGCACTGCAAACATGGTATATAAGCTGCCCCAGAGACCAGGCGTCCAATCATCATGTATTGACCAATTTATAAATGGAGAGGGAGACGGTGTTGTAATTTATGGAAAGTCGGTGAGCCTGCCGAGAGGTAATAGATGGCATGCTCCCGTAATGACGACCAATTCATAATCGGACAGGACAGGACATTGGGGTGTTCTGCCATTGAGAAGTATTATAACTTGTTTAAAATTTAGATTAGGATAAAGTTGTGTATCATATTTTAGGCCCCCGCCGAGTATATTTGTTCTGTTTGCCATGAGTAGTATGAGTTATTCAAGATTAGTGTGAACGTAGGGATTTTTCCCCGTCCGTTCCATGATAGTTCCCCCTGCCCTGTTTTCTAGAAAATTTTTCACCCCAATTTAGATCAGGGTGCTATTTAATCACCCTCATGAGTTTCATTAACGGTTTTCTT
The DNA here is from genome assembly GCF_027475165.1 of Benincasa hispida. NCBI lineage: Eukaryota > Viridiplantae > Streptophyta > Magnoliopsida > Cucurbitales > Cucurbitaceae > Benincasa > Benincasa hispida. Next base: position 31,156,739 of record NC_143489.1, on the reverse strand, counting down.
TTGAGGAAAGGATCTCAACTAATTCAATTTCTATCACTCTGTTCATTGCTTATGGTCTGCTTTTCCATTTCTGAAACATTGATTACGAGGCTTCTTTCTGAAACCATCTGATTTTCTTATATAAGGAACGTTTCTAAAGTCCTTTACTTAAAGGTATTCTTATAATTGCATTCAAACTTTCGATTTTATGCAGTTACTTTAATAGTTGAGATATTTTTACACTCAAATTATCATTAAACGGTAATTGTTTATTTTTTAAGCAAGGTAGATTTTAAGTACATCGAATGTCAAAAGTTATGCATGGTATTATAATAATGAGATATATTCAATACCGAAATCAGATTTTTTTTTTTTTTGGTTGTTTGTTAATTATGAAAATATATTGAACATAGTTCAATTAGCATCTAATTATGTTGTGACAACGAGATTTGTGGTTTAAATTTCATATCCCTATTTGAACTAAAAAAATTATGAAAATTCTATAAAGGATTTTGTTTGAAAAGTGGTAGGAGTTTTAACTTTTAGTCTCTTCATTCCTACGTATTATACAATTTATACTCAAGAAAACAAAATATGATAAGAATCAAATGATTAGATTAAATTATATATTTAGTTCTTGTGATTTGTGCAAAACTATTAATTTGCATTTTTCCATATAACTCTAAAAGTTCCATTTTAGTCCTTGATTTGGTTTGAATTTAGTTGGTATGATTTCAAAAAGTTAACTTTGATTCCTATTAATTTGTTTAATTTCATAAATTATTAATGTCATTATCACATATATTGAGAATTTTTCACATAGTAGTTTTTTTTAATATCAATCATTACTGTTATCTCTAAAAATTATTAATGCATTAATTCTTAAATACGTGACTTATTTAAATATAAATGGGATTAGAATAAATATATGGTCGATTCTCAAAGAAAACTATGATTAAGAATATAAATGGATTCATAAGTGTTTAGAAATTAAAGTGATATGATAATAAGTTTCATGCACGGAATTATGAGTTGAGGTATATATTTCCCTAATTATTTTGTTGTATTTGTTGGAAAGAAAGAATGATGGTGGAAGGGATTAAGAGGAGGGTCGAAGAATTCCATTCTTTCTGCCTCTCGATTGCATTCCCAAAAGGAATCCCATTCCAACGTAAACGAAGCAGAAGCCTCAAGCAAATCTTCCCAACTCCTTTCTTCTAACTCCATCAATGGCTTCCCCCTTGTCCTCTCCTTCACTCCATTCTCACTCCCCGTTGCCGGAGAACCCGTCGTCGACGACTTTGATGCGCTCGAGCTGGTACACGAAGACGAAGATTCCGTCACCTGCCACATCCTCCCCACGGATGCTTCTAGGGCTTCGATCCGCGCTTCCGGTATACGATTGATGTCAGGGAATTCATGAATGCTGCACACTTCCATCAACTTGCACCAATCGTAAAGCTCCGAGAGTCGGTCTGCTTGAATGCCGGCCTTCTTGTATATTTCCATCGCCGCTATGCAACTCCGGTACGGTAGTTGAAGAAGACTGTCTTCGGTTGAATCGATCTCCCGACTGAGGGATTGATAACAATTGAAGCTCTCGCGGACTATGTGCTTCATCGCTAATCGAACTGTGAAGCTTTGTGCTGCTCTCCCAACCGGTTTGCAATCGATTACTTTGTCGATTAGGTTCTGCATCGGTTTCGATATTTCAATTACTCTGTTAATTTCGTTGATTCTACTCGAAATTGTTCCGTTCGCTTCGTTTCCAGATGAATCATCTGGTGTTTTTGTGTAATAGAATAAATCGGAATTCAGAGATTCATCGAGCAACCGAGCGTAGGATCTGATGAAAGAGGAATAATCTTCATCCTCACGGATTTGGTGCTGATGGAAAGAAATCGAGCCATTAGCTCGGCTGCGAAGAAGGTGTAATCGGAATTCAGTGTTGTCGAGGACTGATTGGAGCAATCTGTGGAGGAGAAGCAGACATTTGAGTCCAACTCGCCAGCAGCGAGTTTTTCGAAATCGACGGGAAAAGCTGAGGGTAAAGGATCGATACGACGGGGGAGAGAAGGCGAAGATTGTGAGAAGCTCTTGAACGTACTTTTCCGGCAACGGTGAGTCATTTGAAGCGGTGGCTTTGATGACTATGAGATCGACGTCGGAATATCCACTGGCTGTGACGATTTTGGCGTAGCCGACGGAACAATTTTCTTTGACAGTGGTGAGAACTCGCCGGAATCTCCTCTGCATTGTATGAATGGATTAAGACTAAGAGAGAGGATTTTTAGAAACAAAGATGAAATGGTAAATGCATTTTTTTTTTAAAGAAGTTGGATTAGGAGTTTGATTTTATGCAATCTGACAAAACGAATAACCGTTTGATAATCTCTTAGTTTTGGGGGAATCACAAGTGCTCCGATTACAAGAAATTTTATGCAATCGATGTGATGGAATTTTCGAGGTTACTATTTACAGAAATGTGGCTTAAAAATCCATTTTAATCTCTCAACTTTTATATAACTAACCATTTAATTCTTAAACTTTTCCTTAGTAAATAATTTAGTCCATTTACTTTTAATTTTGTAACAATTTAGTCTTTAAATTTTACTAGTCATTGAGTAAAAATTTCTTATTTTTGAATGAAAAGAAAAGTAGAGAATCCCACATTTGTTGGTACAACAAGAAGATGCTCCTTGTTTACCTTTACCTCTTCTCGTGGGGTTTGGGTGTGAAGAGGTATTTAAGTTTTAAAAGGTATGAGGAGGTAGGCAAATGAAGGTTTGATGGTCTTTCCATACATGCATCGCTGTCGTTTGATCGGATGAGGTGGATAATAATTTCTTTTATTAACAGATCATCTGTTTTTCCTCTCTTTCCTCGTTCTATCTTCTTTCTCATTCACATGTTCCTTTTTTTATGTCTTTCGATTATGGTCTAGAAGGGTGTGAGCATGACATTCTTTTTGAGACAGATCTGATCTGGGTTGTTTTAACTTGGAGACGACATGACATTCTTTCTGAACTATTTGCACAAAGGTAGAGCCGCGAAGCGTCTTAAAGAGAGTGTGATCCGCGACTCAGCCTTTCACAGGTTTTGTTCACTGCTGTTAAATTTTGAGCTTCCGTTCCTGTCACTTTTCGCTGAGTAGCCGTTCAAACATAAATTTTAAAATTTGTAACGATTTAGTCCATTGTGTAGAAATTAATATTAAGGTTTAATGAGATTTCATGCATAAATAAAACGTTAAACTAATTAGAGACTTAATATTTTTTTTTACAAAATACAAAGTTTACATCATAAAGTATTAAAAACTGACATCTAATTTTGATGATTTTTTATTAATGTTAGGGATTGAGTTGTTATAATTTAAAAGTATAAGGACAAAATTGTTACATAGTAGAGTTAAGGGACTAAATTGTTACAAAATTGAATATATAGGGACTAAATCATTATAAACCAAAGTTTAGAGATTAAATGGTTACTTTTATGAAAATTCAGGAATCAAGAGTATTTTTTAACCCAAATGGCTTATTTTTTTTTTTTCATGTTTTATGAATTTATTTTTACTATGTAATGGATGGTGTATATTTCATTAACATATTATATGTCAATTAGCTTTGGACTTTTACCATGATTAAACTTTAGCCATTTAAATTCATGGTTTTTGAAATTCGTTATATGTCTCTAGCAGTATTCATTGTTAATATACACACTAGTTATTGTAAACTTGATGGTAACATTTACAAATAAAAATAAGTAGAAGTTACAAATGATCTACATTTGTAGGTAATTTGTTCTTAATGTTTCAAAAAATTTATCATTAAACTATGATATCGATCACACCGAGGTCTCTTACTTCATAGAAGAGGTTAAATCCTTGACGAACGTAATAGAGAGGGTTTTCTTGTTCCCATGTGAGGCAGGATTGTAATTATCTAGCTCATTCCTTTGCAAAGGGGACCTAGAATCGCAAGTTTATTCTTTTTTCCCCCTTATTTGGAGTAGTTTGATTTGTCTTTTGATGGTGTGTTATTGGTTGGTTGTGGATTATATACTAAATTAGACTTCTTTGGCAAAATTAAAAAGGATATTTTAAATGGTAACATTGTTGAAAATATTTATAAAATATAGTAAAATTTTAGAACTATTAATGATATTGATAGACACTGATAGAAGTGTATCAGTGTCTATCATTGATAGTTCTAAAATTTTGTTCTATCTTGTAAATATTTTGATTTATTTTTCTATATTTAAAAAAAAGAGTACTTCGAAATTTTTTTATAAAAATAGAGTGAATTTTTTGTCTTTATTGTGTTGCATTTATTTATTTATTTATTTTTTTTTGAAAAAACTGCAACAAAACTTAAACCGCGTCTTTACAAAAGAATTTGAATTACAACTACTCGGTCAATTAATGAATAGGGTGAATCAACATTTGGTTGTATTCTTTTACTTTTTCTGACCATTTAACATTTACATTAAGGCCACGTTTAACCCTCAGTAAAACGTAATAAATCAATGATAATGTGAAAAGTAAGTTCCATTTGATTACCTTTGTTATTGTTTACTTGTGTTATGTACCCATACTGACATGGGTCCACTTCCAAAGTTGTAATAGAAAACAAAAATTGATTGGTGAGTGAAGGGTACTCAATTCAATTGTATATGGAATTTACGTCATATCGTTAATGTTATTGTTATAATTACCATTGTTCTTACTATCCCAAAGGAAAAATAATGAATTTTGACACTTTTATTGTTACTGTTACCATTATTGTTTGATCCTTAGAGGTAAAAGTAATGGTAACGAAAATAGTATGTGTGACAAAATCCATATTTATAAGTAAATGTAATCAAAAGCAATATAACTACATTTGGAATTCTATTATGATTACATCAATTTTTATTACGAATTGATAAACGTACCTAAATTAAATCTTAATTAAGTAATACAATTGTGTACTTCAATAAAACCTTAAAAACCTATCATTTCAAAATATTACCTTGAATTATTTTCACATTTTTTCAGACTAGTATTGAAAAACCAAGTACAACTAGTCAAGGTTTGTAAAAACCCGCCATAAAATCTTTGTGTAACTAACTTTAATTAATAAGAATATACTGTTGTTAAATCTTTGTGTAACTAATTTAACTATTCTAATTATGAATAAGAATATTTTGTTTGTAAAACTCCTCCATAAAGTTTATGTAACTAACTTTAATTATTTTTATAGAAAATATTTAGTTTTATGTTAAAAACCGCCTTAAGACTATACTATTCTTAAATCCTAATTAATTATTTTTTCTAAAAAGACAAATTATTTCTCACTTTTTATTTTAAAGACATAAAATAAGAAATTATTTTCACAATAGAAAATCTGGTACATTTTATTGAGTTAAGAATTTTGGATCATTGTCTAATGTATACTTTCAATTAAAATATTATTTAGATCCTTACACTTTTTCATTTTAAATTTCTAATACCATCTTTTGTTCACATGCAATAAAGAAGCAAATAGATTTCTTAGTTCCTAGTCTTTTTCTAATATTTTTATAAAATGTCATGTCTTAGCTTTTAGTAAAAATAATGATAGCATATTAACTTTGAGAAGATGAATTAAAGAGAATGAGAGGATGATTTAAAAAAATATGCCATATGAACTCTTTTATAAAATGAGTTAAAAAATGAAAGAAGAATTAAAGAAAATGGATGCTATGTAGATTGTCTTTTTGTTTGTTGAGTCTAATCTAGTAAGGACAAAAAGTTCACCCTAGTTTTGCAAATAATTTTCGAAGTATCCTACATTGTTGCTAATATTTTGTGAAAGAAGGGGTCTTTTCAAATGTAAGAAAAAACTCAAAATATTTATATGAATAGCAAAATTTGAACTCAATCCAAAATGATTGAAGAAAAGTTCAACCCACGGTAGTGAAATACCAAAAGTATCCCTAGCCCACACGGATAATCAGCCGATTAATTACGATTAATCGGATTACCCATCAATCGGCTCGATATCCTTGCTCACGCTCGATACCCATCCTCTTCCCACGACTTCTTCTTCATAAAAGAGTACATGATAACCATCTATCATTTCTATATAGTAAATACTAATACCTATTTCTATAGTTTTTATATGGTTTGCACTCTATATATGTTTCTATATAGTAAACACTAATTTCTATTTTTATTTTAATAATGCTTATTTAATAATTTACTTGTATGTCAACTATCTATCTTAAGAATTTTATAAAAAACTTTAACATCAATACATCTGTTATTGGTACATTTGAATTAAGATAGACAATGATAGGTAAATACCAATATTTGTTTCTATAGTTCCTATATCGTCGGTACTTTATATTTCTATATTTGTTTAGTTGAGTGGATCTATTATTGATAACTTTGAATTGAGATAGACAGAGATAGAATATTATCTCAGATAGACAATGATAGACTTCAATGGTAATACTAATACCTACTCTATGTTTCTATATTTGTTTAGTTGAGTGAATCTATTATTAATAACTTTGCATTGAGGACAAAATGGTTGCAGTTAGGTCCTTTTATTAAATTTAATAAAAGGATCTAATTGCAACCATTTTGAAACTACAAAAGGTTAATGGATCAAATTGAAAGTTTAAGGGTGTGATTGTAATCAATTCCATAGTTCAGGGGCGGTTTTTGCAACTTTCCTTTCATTTCTGCCTTTTGTCCCATGAAGTTACTTCACGAGACAAACTTACAACATTATGAAAAAAAATAAGTATGTCTCGTGAAGATGAATAGATTGTCCCGTGAAATTACTTAACGAGACAAACTTACAACATTATGAAAAAATAAAAACGTCTTGTGAAGATGAATAGATTGTCCTGTGAAGTTACTTCACGAGACAAAAGATAGAAATGAACTCAACTTTATGAGAGAAAAAAAAAATACCAATAGACACTTATAGACTTCTATCAGCGTTTATTAGATATAGGCTTCTATCATTTTCTATCATGATAGATACCGATAAACTTCAATTAGTCTTTATCAACTCTATAAAAAAAGATTAAATTTTATTATTTTGTATAAATAATTTTCGTTATTTTTCTATTTTTGAAAATCAACCTTAAATAAAATAGTTGCATCACTTGAAAAAAGAAAAAACAAAACAAAACATTCTATGTTTGAAATCCACAAATTCTTTTTTAAATAGCATTATTTTCCTCAATAATCCATTTTGACAGTCTTAAAATTAATATGACTTTATATAGACTATAGCAATAGAGTTGACTTTGTTGATTAGAGTTTCCCTCAATGACAAAAGAAGTTTCATTCATCTTATTAGATGGATGACACGTTTATATTTTATACTTATGATTTAACGTAAATTGTAATCTGTGTATTAAACAAATTGATATTTTCTGTTCAGAAAACAAGAAAAAATTATTACTTAAAAGGATATAAACAAATAATCTTGTCATTTTCAAGATTTTTTTTTTAAAAATAAAGTTTTTAATAATTATTGACAAAAATAGGGTTGGACCAAAAGTATTGATGAAAATGAGGTAGTGTAATCGTGGACCGATACATGATTACACCTAAATCATGGACGAGATCTACAACTTACTTTGCATCACGTGAATCTGGCACACCTGGAAGTGACCTGGTAGACTGCCACATGTATAGATATGCAATATTGACCAGGTAATTGTGGATGGGTCCACGACTATTAATGGTCTCAAGAGTAGCTCCATTAACTTCTCCCTTCACTTTCTTCCTATGACAAACTTCCTCACTTTTTGCCTCTCTCCGAGTCGTCATCTGTCGACTCCATTTGTCGTTCCCTACGTCCACCGTCCGCCGTCCACCACCGTCGTCGTTCTTCCTGCCATTGCCTATCGTAGGTAATGTTTTGTTTTATATTTTTTCAGTATATGAGATTGTGCTCCATAAATCTACTATTTTATTTAAATGAAAACTAGAGTTTTGATCTATTTTGGTGGAACAATTTGGATTGTGCTCCATAGATTTTGTATTGTGTATGATTTGAATTGTTTTATTTATTTATTTATTTTGTTTTAATATTATAAGTTGGACTGGATATTTGGGCTGTAGTTGTTTTTTTCTTTTTAATTTTAAAAGAAATATTTGAACCGTTTGAACTGGTCATAAAATAATATCAAACTTTTTGGAATGGTCATAAAATAGAGTTTGAAGTATCTTTTATATTGATGTTAGATTGGGTTGTTAGTAGTATTAACATATATTTTTTTTGTCAACTATAACAGTTGTAAAGATTTGAGTAAATATGTCGATGCGTCCTGAAGATTTAGTCATTCTTAAACATTGAAATGATGGAGACAGTGATATTGACGTAGAATTTGATGAAATATTTGAAAACGATAGAAGTGCAGAATGTGATCTTGAGTTGTACCGTCAGAGATGTTCACCCAAATATATTGGGACATTACTATTATTAATTCAACATGTGAACGAGGATCAACATTGGAGGAAAGGAGTAATATGTAGATAATTCTAGTTTAATACAAAAAGGAATGTTATTTGACACTAAAGAATATCTACAACTGGTCGTAGTAGTGGGATGCGATTGGAGGTTACAGACATGTCGGTGTAAAACTCATGGGATTTTTGAAATTACTAGACTTGAAATTAATTTGATATCATACAGGCAAGATATTTGGTCATTACCGACTGATTACTGTCGTGATGGTTAAGACATTTGGTTGACCATAAGCCTTCTTTTATGCTTCCATAGAGTTGCATCAATCAGATCGTGAGATAATTTTTTCTGCGACAAACGGTACCTTCATTGTGCTATACACTCTCAACACTATACCAGATTGATTTGAGAGGTAAGCACGATCAAGACTAACATTGAATTCACGTAGATAGATGGTACTAGTATTGAATTCATCTATCTAATAATAAGCACGATCATGAAACGATTGATTTGAATTCATCTATTGGCACGATGCCCAGTACCATTATTATTGAATTCAATAAGCACGATGTCCAGTACCATTATTATTGACGTAGAATTCAATGCTAGTCTTCATTGTGCTATACACTCTCAACACTACACCAGGAAAAATAGACTAGCATTTCATATTGGAAAAATCAAAGGACCTCACACTCCTTATTAGATAGATGAGCTATTTCTCTCATTGCCAATTGGTTTTGAGATGGAACAATAAAAAGAAATTGTGATCCAATCAAGAATGGTGACCCCAAAAGAGACACCATCACTAAGGGACTCAAACTCTTTTGGGTTTAACTCATCAATAACCATTTTATATAGTTAGGTAAACTTAAAATAAATTTATCTTCAATTTTACCTAAATTGGTTAAAATATTTTTCATTGACAAAGAGGTTAGATGTTATTGGTGAATTAAAAGAAAAAAATAGAATGATGAATTAATCTTCAATATAAAGTACATTGGAAGGTTAAAATCCTATTGGATAATTAAAAAAAAAAATCCTTCCATCTAAATAGGTTTGAATTCCACTCTTTTTAAATAGCATTATTTTTCTCAATAATCCATTTTGACACTCTGAAAACTAAACAATAGAGTTGGACTTTATTGATTAGAATTTCCCTAAATGACAAAAGAAGCTTCATCCCTCTTTATTAGAAAAAAATTAATACTATAGTAAATTGTAAATTAAATTTATGATTTAACGTAAAATTGTAGTCTTATTAAACAAATTAATACTTTCTTTCATAAAACAAGAAAAAAAATTATTACTTACAAAGATATAAACAAATAATCTTGTCATTTTCACCAACTGAAATTGAATAGTAGTGCTTATAGTTTTAAAACAATTGATTCTAAAGTGCGATTTTTCTTTTTTAACTAATGGATAAGATCAATCAAGGTGAATTTACGTTTAGTGGCTCAAGCCTCTCTCAATTTCAATGTATTTTATATTAATATAAAACAAAGTCATTTTACCTATCAAATTGACTATATGACACAATGATAGGATACTCCAAATTCTAACCTCATTTTAATAGCTAGGCTTGAATCTTTCTACATGCAATTCTTTTAAATTCTTTTCTTTTTTGTTCTAATAGATTGATTAATTTTTTAAAAAAATCATATATGCCAAGAATGTATTAAACATGCTAAGATGAAAGTTTAGAGATCTATTAGATATTTTTAAAATTCAATGATCTATAAGATACAAAATAGAAAGTTCATCAACTTAATTAATAATTAATTTTTTCTTACTCATTTTAATATTTATTTTTGAAATTTTCAAAAATGCCCTCCACTAGCCAAATTACGAAAATTATATAAAAAGTGAAAATTCGGGGTGTTAGAGTATCCATAGTGCCACCAATATAAGGTACCCAACCTTATCCATATACTATAGACTCTTAAGGCTGTATCTTGAATACTGATCCCCGTATGTCTCCACATATAGTTCAAGACTCATACAATGGTCTAGGATGTTAGTTTATTAGATTAAAGTTATTTAGGCAAGATAAATACAAGATAAACAATAACTATTTATTGTAATAAACATTAATAATATTTATTAATGATTGGTCAAATATTACATTTACTATCTACAAGTTTTAGGACATAAAACCCAACACAAATATCCTAAAAATATATTAAAAGTGTTAACCTGAATTTTTAAAGTGTTACCCGAACCCAATCCAACCTGAAAAGAATATAAAAAATTCAACCCAATCAAACTCAAAATCAAAATTAACCCAACCCAACCCTTACAATTTGGGTTGAGTAGTCCAAATTATTCGAGTGTTTGGATCATTTGAACACCCTTGACTTTAATAAAAGCAACACAAAAAGGTGATGGGGAGAGCAAAATAGAGAGAGCAAAGTATAGAACCAATTGTCTTTTGAATTGGTGTGTTGTCTATGAAATTTTACTCTCAATATGTAGTTTTAGAATGGAGTAGTCACAAGTTTAAATGACTAAAAATGTAAGGAAGGTAAGAGTCTAAAAATTATCTCTACTATATTAAAAGGGGCTATGTAAGAAGAATCTTTAAATGTCTCTTTTGCTCTTACATTTTTCATAAATTCTCATATTGCCCTTTATTGAGTGGTAGTGACTTTTCGAGTATAGTTGTCTGTTTGAAATACATTGGATGTGATTTTTTCCATTTTTAGCTTATAAAATAAATTTATATATTTAAAAATAAAAGTCATAGGTCGAATAAGTGCACTGATGTTGATGAGATGCAACTCTTCGAGATAGGATGCAATAATGCCAATTGGATACATTTGTTCGGGGTGGAGATGATTACATACATCAAATTAGTTCATTAATTCTTCCAATATAAGAGATGCACATGTAAAAGAAAAATAAAATAAATACTTGTATTTACATTCTTAAAAAATAATTCCATGAGATCTAAAGTTTAGAGAAAATACAAAAAAGAAAAATAGAAGACTAATTAAATGAAAGTAATAATTAATACGATAAAATAATGCATCATTTCATGTGATTTTACAATAAATATACAACAACATAAGAAAAAATTATTGCATTATATATATATATATTACAATACTGAAATATTAATATATTAATTCGATAATTTAATTACTATAAAAAAAATTTCTTTTTTACTAGATATAAGAATTTTCTTTTTTGAAAAATGTGATAATATGAGAACGTTAAAATAAAAATTGTTAGATTATTTAACTTTTAAAAATTGATGGTAATTAAAATAAAATTGTATAATATTTATTTATCATATGCTAAAAACTCACTATTTAAAAAAATAATTAGAACTATGAAATTTTACGTATATTGCACGTGTTGCTTGATTAGTACTTAAAAATGAGATTGGAGCGTGAAAATTTGCATGTGTACATGATAACATGAACATCGATGAATGAAATGTAATGAAGAATTTTTTTTTTCTCTTTACGTTTTTTTTTTTTTTTCTTTTCTCTTTTCTTTTCTTTGTTTTCTTTTTTCTTCTTTTTTTTTTGGGACTAATGGATTGTGATGTAATGAAGTTAAAGTGACATAATTCCATCCAACTTTTATATCCAAGTTTACAAAGAGTATTTTATTCATATTTAAATGTAATATACAGATTCGGAGTTGAATCTTCCAGATTTTGTTAAATATAATTAAGTAATATATTGTTGTTTTAATTCTACGAAATTCTTTTTATGAATATGTTAATGGCATACATATTAAGTTAGATATATTTTGTTTACTGCAATAGTTCAAACAAGTTATATTAACTAATTGACATGTGTTCTTCCTTAAAATATAGAGATTCAAATTATTACTATTGAAGACTTGATTTCTACTCCCTCGATTCATGTATTTTTTTTTTTTTTTATGAAGTAGAAATTTGTTTCATTGGTTATGCTTATTATATCATTTCAAACTCTAGGAACTAATTAAAAATCAAGTTTAAATTTTGAAGAATATGTATGTCAAACTATAAATACTAAAATCATACTATAAATATTAGATTTGAAAACTTAGAGAGCATTTGAGACAAGGAGTTGGTTATTATTAGGTTAATATGGTTTGTATTTGTGACGTAGATTATTTTAGCTTGGGTTATACTAGTATGTGTTTGATGTGTAAATTATTTTAGTTTGAGAAAGAAATAGTAAATACTATAGCAAAGAATTAAAAAATAATGAATGTAAAATACTAAAAGGTATAATAAATAATAAATCTATAGCAAATTTGAGTTTTGAAATAGGAAAAAATTATTGTAACAAGAGGTGATTATTATGATTTTAGGATAGTTTTTGCTCTAATCACCTTAATTGCAATTCGCGAACTTGGAAGGAAGGAAGGAAAATTGAGAATTCAAACAAAATTTAAAAAAGTAGTTAGTGGTAGTGCGCGACTTTGAATTTCACACTGTTCATAGTCTAATCTCTTTTGCTTTCAAAATGGTTTGATTTGACGAAATAATGAAACATCCCCATTGACCCATTCATTCTTCCCTTCATATATTTTAAATCTCCCCATTGTTCCCGGCTACCAAAGCTCTACGGAACGATGTTTTTCGCCGCCGCCCCTCTCTCTATTCTCCTCTTCTTCTTCACTTCTCCTCCGTCTCTGGCTGCCGCTCAACCGACGGCAAACCCCCGCAATTTCTCCGCCTTCTCAATATCCCAATCCCCATGGCGGCCCACTCAGAATCTCATTCTCCTCTCCCCCAACTCCCATTTCGCCGCCGGCTTCCGCCCACTACCCAACAACTCCAATCTCTTCATCTTCTCCGTTTGGTACTTCAACATCTCAATAGACAACGTCGTGTGGTCCGCCAACCGTCTTTCTCCGGTCAACCGTTCTGCAGCTCTGGTCATCACAGCCACGGGCCAGCTCCGTCTCAATGACGGCTCCGGTCGCAACCTCTGGCCTTCCAACCATGTTTCTGCGAATCCAAACTTGACAAAATTAATCCTTCGCAACGATGGTGATTTGATTTACGGGACATGGGAGAGCTTCCGATTCCCCACCAATACTATCTTGCCTAATCAGACATTGAATGGAACCACCATCGTCTCCAACAACGGCAAATATTCGTTTGTGAACTCTGTTAATTTGACGTTTGGTACAGAGAGGTACTGGACCTCTGGAAATCCCTTCCAGACTTTCCTAATTGGAGGTCAAATCATCATAAACAATCAAATCCCAGTTACCCCTTCTGATTTTAACTCGACCCGCCTCCGGAAATTGATTGTTGACGACGATGGGAACCTCAAGATTTTCAGCTTCAACCCCAATTCTTCGCGGTGGGATGTGGTTTGGCAAGCACATGTAGAGTTGTGTCAAATCTTTGATACTTGTGGCCCAAATTCTGTCTGTATGAGTAGTGGCAGTTACAATTCCACTTACTGTGTCTGCGCTCCCGGATTCAGCCCCGATTCTCGCGGCGGAGCACGGCGAGGATGCCACCGGAAACTCAACGTATCGAACAAACCCAAGTTTCTTCAACTGGATTTTGTGAGTTTCAGAGGTGGGGCTAAACAAATCTCCCTGCAAACCCCAAATATTTCAGTCTGTCAAGCAGATTGCTTAAAGAATTCGAGCTGCGTGGGTTATACATTCAGCTTCGACGGCAGCGCCCAGTGTGTGCTTCAGCTAGACATTTTGTCAAACGGGTTGTGGTCGCCAGGGATGAAGACAGCTGCCTTCGTGAAGGTCGACAATTCTGAAACAGATCAGTCAAATTTCACCGGAATGATGTACAAACTCCAAACCACATGTCCAGTTCGCATCACCCTCCGGCCACCACCTGTAAATAAAGACAACACCACCAGAAACATATTGATAATCAGCACCATATTCGTTGCCGAACTAATTACCGGGGCAGTTTTCTTCTATGCATTCTTGAAGAGATTTATAAAATACAGAGACATGGCTCGCACGCTTGGTCTCGAATCACTTCCCGCCGGCGGCCCAAAGCGGTTCAACTACGCCGAGCTAAAAACGGCCACAAACGACTTCTCGAACTGCATCGGAAAGGGCGGATTCGGCAAAGTCTTCAAAGGGGAGCTGCCAGACAAACGCGTGGTCGCCGTCAAGTGCTTGAAAAACGTCGCCGGCGGTGACCGCGACTTTTGGGCGGAGGTCACCATCATCGCCAGGATGCACCATCTCAACTTGCTTCGATTGTGGGGATTCTGCGCAGAAAAGGGCCAGAGAATGTTAGTATACGAGCATATCCCCAATGGATCGCTCGACAAATTCCTCTTCGTGAAAGCTTCACCTTCCGATTCCGAGAAAGACGGAACAGAGACGGAAGAACAAAGCCCATCGCTGGATTGGAGCATCCGTTACCGAATCGCCATTGGAGTCGCGAGAGCAATCGCGTACTTGCACGAGGAATGCCTAGAATGGGTGTTACATCGAGACATAAAACCAGAGAACATCCTTCTTGATAACGATTTCTGCCCGAAACTATCAGATTTCGGGCTGTCGAAACTGAGGAAAAACGAGGAGACGGCGGTGAGTATGTCTCGGATCAGAGGGACGCCCGGTTACGTGGCGCCGGAGCTGGTGAAATTGGGTTCGAATTCGATCACGACGAAGGCGGATGTGTACAGTTTCGGAATGGTGCTGCTGGAGATAATCAGTGGGACGAGGAATTTCGAGATAAAGAGATCGACGGTGGAGAGCGCGGATTGGTACTTCCCAGGATGGGCGTTTGAGAAGGCGTTCGTGGAGGAGAAGATGAAGGAGATTTTAGACGTTCGGTTAAGGGATGAATACGAGAGTGGAGCTCATTTCGCCATTATTAATCGAATGGTGCAGACGGCGATGTGGTGTCTTCAAAGCCAACCGGAGAAGAGACCGTCGATGGGGAAGGTGGTGAAGATGTTGGAAGGGAAGCTTGAAATTCCTCCTCCACAAAAGCCTTCTATTTACTTCTTGTCTGAACCTTAGAAAATTATTTTCATTAACCCTTCCAAATTTTAGTTAATTTTACACCTTAAATGGGTAAAATTGTAAATTGATCATTTTCAAAGGACCTATGAAACACAAAGTTATAGCCAACCTTTAAAAGGTGGATGCCAATTGGTTTTAATTTTTAAGGAAATTTCAAAGAAAATATCGGTAACTTTTCGATTTCTATAGATAATAATTAATATTTTTGAAAAAATTATAAAAACAAACCATTCAAAAATAAATTTAAATTAATAAATAAATATTTTATGATTTTTAAACAAGTTAACATGTTTATTATGTATATTATATTTGCATTAGTGATATTTTGTTGTTTAATTATTATGTTTCATGTATTTTTCTACAATATAATAGAAATATTATATACCTTTAAATTGATATCAAACTCATGGAAACGTGAAAATATTGATAAAAGTATCGACATAAATTTAATACTATGGTTATAGCCCTAGTATTTAATTTTCGTCAACATGTCAATATTTTTTTTTTAGAATAGGTGATATTATTATACAACAACAAGGGGGATCCCATAGCCCGAGATCAAGGCATCACGACATCATAGCATCAAAGTACAAGCAAAGACAGGGTAACAAAACCCAAAACAAAGCCTACAAGATAAGATCAGAACAAAACCAATACAAAAGGAAACAAATTCGCATACCATTGGAGAGAAAGCCAGAGAAAAGAAAACAAAATCCCACAAACAAGGGACAACAGCAAAAACAAAGAACAACGGGAAGTACAACAAGAAAAACATCCGTAAACACACTATATAAGACCAAGAAGATCAACCCGCCAAGAAGAAGCACGAGCACGAACCGTAGAGATCATAAGGTGAACTAGAGCTGACATCGACCTCAGTCTATTTCCATGCAGTCGCCGATTACGTTCTTGTCAGATGTAGTATATGAAAGCACACCAGAAAACACGGAATAACTTACTATGCACCCCCTTACCCGACCCCACTCGACACAACCAACTCAACTCCACATCCCAACTCGCCACCCAATGCAACGAGCCCAACTGACGCAACACACCAGACCACACCTCTCTCCCAAACCCACACTCAAAAAATAAATGATCTCGCGACTCCACACTTCCCCCATACAAAAGGCACCCCCCCCCCCTCCGACAACACACATCAGCTCCTCAACCAATCTCGTGTACCCAACCTGTCCCTCACAGCTAACCACGCACAGAAGGAGTGACGCGGAATACCACCCCCCGTCGACAAAATACCAGCCCAAGACACCCTAGGACGACGAGGACGCAAACTCTCCCATGCACTAGCGATAGAAAATCGACCCCTCGCATTCGGTACCCACACCCAATAATCTTCCCCCTTCACCCTCGGCCCCATTGCCTGAATAAGACCCAGATCTCAAGAAGCTCCCAAGACACTGTTGGTCAACTCCAACCTCCCTCACCATCCATGAATTCTGACAACCGCACCTCCAAACTACTCCCTGCATCATAAACCACCGTAGACCCATATGAATCCAAAATCGCACCCCCCGACAGCCAAGGATCCCACCAAACAAAACAAGACCGACCATCGCCAACCATCAAACAACCAAATGTTTGAATCTATCTTTATTTCGCAAGATAGCCCTCAAACACCAAGACCTCCTAACCTCACTCCGAACAGCCCACAGAGACCGCTCACGCAAAATATAAGCCTCCACCCTCGTCACCCATAATAAACCTGATTTAATTAAGAGAAGCCAGAGCAGCTTCATAATAGTAACCTGGTTCCAAAATGCCACATGCTTCACACCCAACACCCCCCTCCCGCCCAACGGCAAGCACAACTCATCCCATGCCACCTGTGCACCACCTCGACTCACTGCACTATCCTTCCATAAATAACTACGTAACAGACGATCAATCTCATGAGTTACACACGAAGGCAACACAAAGATGCTACACTAAAACACCTGAAAGGATTGTAAGACAGACTTAACAAGCTGTAACCTCCCAGCAAAGGAGAGGGACCGCGCTGCCCAGCTTCTAATACGAGCCGTAATCCTCTGAATCAAAGGAGTACAATCCTTAGCCCTCAACCGACCCGCCAATAAAGGTAAACCCAGGTACCTAACAGGCAGCGAACTAAGAGAGAAACCCATAAATACAGCTAGTTCCTCCGTCTCCCCAGACTCCACACCCGCAACAAGCATGGAACTCTTTCCAACATTTGCAACTAACCCAGACAACCCTGCAAAATCTGCTAGAACCTGCCTCACAAACTCCAAAGAATGTCTCTCAGCTACACAGAAAACCATCAAATCGTATCAGGCCCACACGCTCACATCGATCATGAAACCTAAACCACACAGGAGGATTATTCAACAACCTAGACAAGACCTCCATCACCATCATAAACGAAAAAAGAAGACAACGGATCCCCCTGTCTCAACTCTTTCCTACCAGGAAAAAAACCCTTCAAGGGAACCATTAACCATCATAGAGAACATAGGCGAAGTAACACAAACCCTCACCCAACTAACAAACTGAAGGGGTGTACCTATAGCCAGCAACACACCAAATAGAAAATCCCAATTGACCGAATCATACGTCTTTTGAAAGTCTACCTTCAACACACAACGCGGCTTTCTTATGCCCTCCTTATAGCCCCCCACAAGCTCTTGACATAATAATATGTTTTCGAAAATCGACCTACCCGGAACAAACGCAGACTGGTTACCACTGATGAAAGCAAGCAACCACAACCGTAATCTCTCAGCTAAGATCCTCGAGATACACTTATACACAATATTGCAACAAGAAATAGGATGAAACTCCTCCATACGTTCTGCTCCCCGCCTCTTTGGGATAAGAGTGATAGCAGTAGAATTAACTCCACCATTTAGGTAACAGGTCTAAAAAAAATTCAGCACAACATCACAGAAATCATCTCCAACCACATTCCAAGCAGCTCTGTAAAAATCAACCGAAAACCCATCAGGCCCAGGAGCCTTCCCAGACTTCATCGAGAATAAAGCCTTCTTAATCTCATCCTGACTCACTGGGTGACCAAGCGCCTCCACCCCCTCCTCGGACCAGCTAAAATGCACAATATCCCCAATTCGGGCAGTAAGATCCCTATACTTCACTAGCTGAGACCCTAAACAACCCCTAAAGAAATCTACTGCCACCCCTACTACCCTGTCATGCACTGTCTGGCAAGTCCCCCTAGCATCCATGACCGTAAATAAACTACTACAGCTGCGTCGAGAACGAACACAACGATGAAAGAAAGTTGTTTTCATATCACCTAACTCCAGCCACTTCACCCTGGCCTTCTGTCAGAGTGACGCCTCCTCCAATCTCGCCACTGACTAGAACACCTCAGTGGCCCAAGTCGCCTCTGTACACACCGACTCTAAATTAGGATCCCTTCCTACCTTCGCCTGAGCGACCTCTATAACCTGCCTAGTCGCCCTCACCTCATCAGCTAACACAGAGATACGTCTCCCAAACGAAGCACGTAAAACTCTCTTCACTGCATTCAAATTTCGCACAAAGTTAACCATCGAGGCCACATCCTCAGACCTTCTCCACACTGACCTGATAGTATCAATAAAACCCTCAGCCTCTGCCTAATGAGAAAAATAACGAAAAATGGGAGGCGGCCTACTCCTCGTCTCTCCTATAGACACTAGTAGAGGGCTATGATCAGAAATTCCCCACTGACCAACCCTAACCTCCGAATACGGAAAGCTACCTTCCATGCCTTATTAGACAAGCAACGATCCAATCGCGCAAGACACCATTTCCCTGAATTTTACTAGTCCAAGTAAACCAATTACCTGTCACACTTAACTCAACTAGATTCGCCTCTAATAACGCCCCATCAAACTTCTCCATCTCTCTCAATCTAGGGCAACCACCAAAATCCTCCGAACTACGACGAATAACATTAAAATCCCCCAAAACAACTCCAGGAAACTGCCACGAGACACACACATCCATCAGCTGAGACCACAAGTTCCTCCTCTCGTTCACATGATTTGAGGCATACACAACACCGATATGTACCCTAGCAGTAGATGCAATATCCACTAAGGTCCCAGAAATGAACTGATCCCCACTGACATTAATAGAAAACTCATAGACACTCTTCCGCCACATCTCCCAGATCCTCCCAACTCCCCGCACACTATAGCTACACACACAACTCCACGCATCACCAAACCTACCCATCACCATAACAAAATTTTCACGACGAAACCTCGTCTCAAGCAAGCAGCAGAAAGTAACAGAGGATGAAGCCAGAAAGTCTGCCACCACTCTACACTTAACAGGGTCATTCAACCTCCTAACATTCCAGGAACACCAAATCATGGACCTTGCAACAGATCACACCTACCACCTTCTACTGAGCCTTTGCCCGAACTCTCGAACATCTCATCCATAACAGACAATGGATCAGGATATGCCTGCATTAGAGCCAAAGCCATTGAGTCTCCCCCCTTATCACATAAAATATCAAACTTATTGCGATCATCAACATGCTTTACAAACCCCGTAATTTCAGGGGACCTATATACTGCTTTGTTCCTCAAGGGCACCGAGTCCCGTGACCCATTACCACCCCTATGGTCTACACCACCTCTATCCCGCCTACCGACTGACTATAGTAAACTCGTTAACACTCCCCACACCCTTACTCCCAACCACTGGGTTATCTCTCCTTTCACCAATACCCACGTCCTACCCCTTCCTCACACTCTCAATACCCCCATTCTCCCTCAAACACCCCTCATTTACCGCCACAATACATAACTTCTGACTCTTTTCCACACCCTGCTTTTCACACATAGCCCCAGTATGCCCAAAGGATCCACAACACGCACACCTACGAGATTTCCACTCATACACTACTGGAATAATAAGCTCCTGACCCCGAATTCTAATAGTGACTGAAGGGGGCATTAACGAATCACCATCCACCTGAACACAAACCCTCGCAAACGATAACCGCCGCCGCTCTCTTGTTGCAACATCAAAAGAGACAGATTTACCCACGACACTAGCTAACACTGCTAAACCCCTATCCGTCCACAACTCCAGGGGAACATGCTCCAGTTTAATCCAGATAGGAAGAGAATAAAAACAAAGGTTTCAGGAATAGTACAACATGTCAATATATTCGTCAATGTTTTCACGTTTCAATGAATTCGTTATTGACATGAGGGGTAAATCCATATTTCCATTATATCCTTAAAAATCCAAAAAACATAAAAAAATTAAGCAACAAAATATCACTAATGTAAATATAATATAGACAATCGACATGTTAGTTGGTTTAAAAAGCATAAAATATTTGTTTGCTAATTTAAATTTATTTTAATTTTATCGATATTTTAATCAAAATTTTTATAAAATGAAGATGTTGACATCTTAAACCTTAATTATAGGGACTTTTAAAAGGTAGATATCAAACACAAGCCAAATTTCTTTTTTACAAATTCTGAGATTATTCTCATTTTCATTTAATAAATAATAAAATATATGTCTGATGTAAAATTCATGGATCTTTACATAAATGTGACAGTAAAGTTGATTTTTTTTTGTGTTGAAATTCGTAAATTTTAAACTATCCATTCAAGTTAATTTTGTGCATTTACTTAATTTTGTACAAAGTTGTTTTTAAGTGAAGTTAATGAATATTCAGAGATTATTACTTTTTTCCGGTTAAAATTAGTGAGTTAGATCAACTAAGACCACGTTTACCAATTCGTAATAAAAATTTGTGTAATTATAATAAAATTTCATTGATAGATAATCGTAATGGACCATCATCACAAACCTAATTCAATTACTTTTGATCACATTTATTTATAATTGTGAATTTGTCACATTTACTGTTACCATTTAGGGTCAAACGATAATGGTAACGGTAACAGTAAATGTGACAAATTCATAATTGTCATGTTGTAACGGTAACGGTAACCATATTTATGTAATTTCCAAACGTAATTGGATTGAACATCCTTGCTCATTAATCAATTTAAATTTTTTTATTATAAATTGGGGAATGGGCCTTAGATTAGACAATGCCAAACTTAATCAAATGGACATACTTTTTAAATTACCATTGATTTATTATGGGTAAAAGTGGCTTAAAGTCCAAAACTTAAAAATTAAAAGTTTATGGATGTAAATTAATTTACATCGCAAAAAATTGCTTGTCTCAACTGACATTAGTGGCCAAAGTGAGATTAGCGGGGTGGTATTAGTATGCATCCAATCCAAGAGGTCGGAGATTCAATACATCACCCCACAATTGTTACACTAAAAAAATGACATTAGTTTGTCGTGAGGACCAATAGGTCTATGGTGGAAATCCCCCAATTTTACTATATATATATATATAAATTAATATACATTGTCAAGTTAAAGAAAAAAAATGACCCAAAAAAATTAGATCTTTCTTAGGATGCTAAATTTTCGATAGCATAGATTGAACCTGCTATTTTTTTTTTTTTTTTTTTTTTTTTTAAATTTAATTATCTTTATGAAGTTGATTAAAGGTAAGGGTAATTCTAAAATTTGAATGAGTGATTTAGTCATAAAACTTCAAAGTATTTTAATTATGCTTCAAAACATTAATTATGACTTAAATAATATCATTAATAAGATGATATTAATGAATGGACCTAAAGAGAATAAAGTTATCTACCACACTAGACCACTCATGGCACTTCATCAATTTATATACAACTATGTTCAAAACTCATTTCCCCTCATGCCACAAATATTTTTATAATAATGTTAAAAGGTGGATTTAGGATAACATTTGGAAATGAATTTTTTTTCCTTTTTTAATTAGAATTACGTTTATAGGATATTAAAGAATACTATCTTGATCCTATATTTTGAAACTTGTTCAATCTAAGTTCCTATATTTTCAATTGTTTAATTTTAGTCATTATACTTTCAATAAATCTCAAATTCAGTCACTCAAAGTTAATTTTTACTGAAATTAATAAAATAATAATAATTTTCATGCAAAGAAATACCATATGTGAATATAAATTCAAAAGTATTATAATAAAAATATTAATATATCAAAAAATTTTATAAAAAATCAGCAATAACTAGCACTTGAGGTATAAATTTAAGATTTATCGAAAGTAAAAAAATTAAAATTGGATAGTTAAAAATAGATAGACGAAAATTGAACCGACTTCAAAAAATGGTATTTTAATTATCCTTTAAGAAAGTTAAAAGGAGAAATTTGAAGAACACGTTGATTTCTGTTTTCTACTTTAAGATATTACATTTTGTATTTTATTGACCAATCCTTGAAGTCTGAAAGTGTGGCCACCCTTTTGTCTGCCACATTCTTCTGAGGACAAAAATGAAAGATTGTTGCCTTTTTGTAAAGTGGAAAAACATTGGGCCCCCATTAACAACCACCACAGATCAAATTGGGCCAGAGAGAGAAAACTGAGGCCCAAAAAGGGAACAGATAGAAAATGAAAAGATGAGCTTTTATGGAACATGAAGTCGAACATTCTCAAGTAAAATAAAATAAAGTTGAGAGCCAAAGTCAATCAAAATGTCTTAAACAGCATGCTCTAGCAACAACATAGCACATAATTGTTTAGATTAACCAAAAGAATAAGATAAAAGGGTTGATTATTTGATTATTGTTTCCACAAGCAAATCTCTCCTTTTCTATACAATCTCCAAAAAATATTGGCAAGAAAAAATAATGAAGTTAAAACATAACTAATCCAATATAGAGCCAAAAAACCAAGAGGTGAAATATATGTTATTATATATCTATACTTATATGCTTATAGGACTTTGATATATGAAAAAAATGTGGTATTGAAGATCTTCAAGATTAGTATTTAGGCATTACTTTAGATGGGATCGATGGGGAATGCCCTTCCTTTTATGCAAAAGCTTCTTTGGATTCAAGACGGTCTTCACTCGCCATGCTTTAATCTCTTCAGTTGATTCGGCCACTGATATTGACGACGATTCCATTTCGCTTGTATTGGTTTCTAGATTATGGTTCTCCGTCCATGGAATGCCTTTGAGATTCGACTCCGAATCAATGCATCTACAGTTTTGATTGTTGAGTTCAACTGGAACCATAGAGACCTGAAAATTTAAGCAATGGAACATGTTCAGGTCATATGTGGGAGAAAATGAATGAGAGGAAATACGAGTCCAAAGCGAAACAAGAAGGAATTTCATTTACTTTGCAGGCGATCGAGCAGAAGCGGTTTGGCAAGTCTTGTATGTATCTCCCACAAGCTTCACAAGTACCTCCGAACTTCAATTTTGTTGATGGTTTCGAATCTTTTGATTGCGGACGAGGGCTCAAATGAACAGCCTTCTCCCCATTTATCTTATAAGTCTGGTGAATCAAACATTCAATACTTTACTCCCAAACTTTACCATAATTGACTAACAACAGCAACAAAAAGTTCTCTTTTATGATTGAATTCAATGCTTTCTCGAGGTCGTTCCCTCCTACGGTTGTTTCATTTAAACATCTAGAAGTATGGTTTCTTTTGAAATTGGTTATATAACTTCTTGTTTCATTTGATCACAACTCACAACCATCAGCAACAGGTAACAGAAACAACTTCAGTACAAGAAGTTTGAATAATTTAAGGAGGTGGGATACCTGAATATTGCAACAATCAAGGAGATTTTGCAAGTCGGGCACGCGAACAACGTACTGATAAACATACTTACAGATCTGTAACCGCTGATGAACGCAATGAGATATCAAGCAATGCCTGCAGATGGCAATACCACAGTCTATACAAAACACATTCTTTTCATTTTTCCTATTGTTTTGATGATGAACACAAGAACCAAAAAACTTGCTTTGCAAAAGGGAATTAAGCCAATCTGTTTTCCTTTTCTTGAGATAAATCTTGCATCCTGCCTGCAATATCCATATCCAAACAATTCAACTCATTGATGATTGATTGTGAATTCTACTCTGCCATATGATTAGAGAATCCAAACATAAACCAAATTGGGGCATCATCAAAAAATGAAAAAGAAACTGGGTATATTTTGTCAAAATTACCAATTCCTGATATAAGGTATAGCAATTGTTTGTAAAACAACAATAGAATACAGTCTCAAATCAGTCATAATAAAAAAACTAAACTCAGTAAGAGGGAAATCATAAGATAATAATTCATGAATCCAAAACACAAGACAATAAATTCAAAATCAAACAACTGCAATCAAACATGTTTGGATGATAAACAATCTGTGCTCTCAACATCAACAAAACAAAATGATAAAAAAAAAACACCCAAAAACAACATACCATGATTAAGAAAGGAGAGAAACAATCTGGGTGGAAAAAATTCCACATGATTGGACAAAACAAACAAGAAATTAAGAAGAAGAAACGTAAGAGAAAAAACACCCCAAAAGAGCAAAAAACAGAGGAAATTTCAATTCTCACCATATCCAAATGTAATTTGAAGGAACCCCAAGTTCTGGGTCGATGAAAAATCGAACAAAAACACTGAAATTGTGGGAAATTTCTTCAAGTAAATTGGGAAAAGGAGAAGGGGAGAAGAGAAATCAGAGAGGGAAAGAACACGAATAGGCAATAGAGACTGTATGAGCGGCTGCAAAGTGAAAACTGAATAATAATAATAATAGTAATAATAATAATAATGAAAAAAGAAGGGGAAAATAAAAAGAAAAGGGGAAAGTGAGAAAATGGAAGGTGAAACGTTTTTGGAAGCTGCTGCGTACATTTGCGCCCATTAGAGTAAAAGGAAAGTCTGCAAACGGCGGGAAAGATGAAGGGTTTTAGGCCGTTGGATGTTTATGTTGATCGGACGGGTGCGATTTCGTTAGCTTTCCCTGTATAATGATGGGAGTTGGATTGTGTGGGGTCCGATACGACAAATAATTTCGTTTCGCCGAAATATCCGAGATTTACGCGATCGCCGTTCTCTCTTTATTATGGATTTATCGTTTCCAAAACTACAAACAATATATTTAATCATCAATCAAAATAAAGTTTTTCATATTAGGCTTCAAGTTCAATGCCATAAATGTCTTTTTTTTTTTTTTCTTTGAATTTTGAAGATACCATTAATGTTTTTTTGGTTAAATTACCATATTTTTTTTCGTATTTCAATTATGTAATGTAATAGTGTTTCGAAGTTTTAATGGTCTCAATACAATTATTATTATTATTATTATAGTACTAAAAAAACCAATTATTTTACATGACATGTTTTTAGTTAGTGATATATAAATATATGTTCAACTTTGTACTTAAAAAAAAAAATTATAGAGCAAGGACTCAAAACTCTAATTTTTTACTCAAATGTATAAGTTTTAGTAAATTAAATTATGTTTAAGTTGACATGACAAATAAAACTAAATTTTTGAATACTGATGTCAATAAAAATGACGAGATCTTAATTTATGAAAATATTAATAAAATATTAGTGACGATGGATATTTCTAATATATATAGTATTTTTAAAAATATACAAATGAATGAATGTGTATTTTATCCTTTTTAAATATGATTGAATATCTTCTATAATATTTAGCTTGTTAGTAATATTTTGATTATTTCTTTTTATGATAGAATGAAAGGTTGATTCACTTTCAATGTCAATATGCCTGGTATTTTTTTTTTTTTTTAAAAAAACAACTTTATATGTGATAATTAAATACTAATGGACATATTCAATCTTTTTTTTTCTAATTTATCTTATATATATGTGCTTTATTTTGAAGGCCAATTTATGGGATCTATATCACATTTATCTCTTTAAAGAAGATATATCACACTGTATTACATAATTTAATTGGTTAAGTTATTATTTATCTCTTTACTAGATATTCTATATTTGATTAGAAGAAGACCAGAATAAAAAAATAATAAATATTACACATAGGAAAGTTGTTGGTAATTGGTATATAGTTTTTTTCTTCTAATAATTGGAATATAGTTTCATATATAAATTTTTAAAGATTTAATCAGACTGAAGGAGTGCTAAAAAAAATAGACTCTCGGAATCATTTTGAAACTTTTAAAACCAAACTAATGACTAATATATATTTTGGTCCCTAATTTTAGTCATTTTTCAATTTGGTCTCTTAAGTTTTTAATGTTTCCATATTGTTTATTTTTAATCCATGATTGAAATATTAGTTGATATTTGAATAATCAACATACTCATAAATTGAAAGGTTCACATTGATATCTCGGTTTAATGAATTTCTTGTATCAACACACATAAAATATTGTTTAAAAAAATAGGATTTATTGCATAGATAGTCATTATACCATAAATATTAGAGCTTATATAACAAGAGAAAACTAATTGCAAATATAGAGTTTTTATAATGTAGATTTAGGCCCAAAAGTTTGAAAAGGACGAAAATGGGCATCACGGTCTGACCCATTTTAAAGATAAGCCCTATTTCGACAACCATCCTTCTTCCTGGTCTGGCCCATTTTCAAGCCCTACCATCCTTTTAAATCGGGGAAGACAAATCAATCATTACTGATAGCAAGCGTTCTTTCTTCAATTTTGCTCCAAAATTCAAGGTACATATCTTCTTCTTCATTTCTTCGTCTCTTCTTCCTCGTTTCTTTGTCTCTTCTTCACTGATAGCAAATCTTTGAAATTGTAGTGCATCGTTCTTCTTTCGTTGACAGTAATAATTTTGATTTTTCCTAAAATGATATTTGTTGATAGTTGTTGATATGTTGTTGATAGTTCATTGATTTCCTTCAAATTAGGGTTACATGCATTCTCCATCTTTTTTAGGTATTTCATTCACTGTTTTATTATACATTTTGGTCATTGTGATAGCTTTTCTTTCTAAACAAAAGTTGATTATGTGTTGACAGTAGTGATTTGAATTCTATTGTTGTCGACTCCTCTTCCTAAAATCAGTGTAAGTAGGTTTGATTTCAATTTCAAATGATATTTGTTGATATGTTGTTGATAGTTTATTGATTTCCTTAAAGTTAGGGCTACATGCATTCTCCATCTTTTTTAGGTATCTCATTCACTGATTTATTACACATTTTGGTCACCGTGATAACTTTTCTTTCTGAACAAAAGTTAATTATGTGAAGT
Source organism: Benincasa hispida (assembly GCF_027475165.1). Taxonomy (NCBI): domain Eukaryota; kingdom Viridiplantae; phylum Streptophyta; class Magnoliopsida; order Cucurbitales; family Cucurbitaceae; genus Benincasa; species Benincasa hispida. Next base: position 31,129,198 of record NC_143489.1, on the reverse strand, counting down.
TCTTTGTACCGTGTTTGATCGCTAATTTAGTTTGCAAGTAATCACAACTATATTTTTAATGTATGTTGTTCCTGATAATTCTAATAATAATACATTGATAGTTTATTGATGGATTTATCTCAGTTTCATGTATTGTGATTTTCTGATTGTTTATTTATGCTAACATTTTTTATAGCTACTATCATTGATACTCTTTTATTGCTATTACTAATACTATCTATCATTGACAGTATCACTAAGTGTATATAACATTAGAAGGATATCATTGATAACATCTTGAAGTGATATCCTTAATAGGCTACTATCAATGATATGAATGTAATGTTTCCATAAAGTGATGTTGTTGTTTGTTTTTGGTATAAATGGAGAAAGGAAAGAGAAAATTATTGGAAGGATTAACATTATTCGGAAAAAAGCACAAGAAGTTTAAGGTCCACGATCTAATGATATTTTATAAATTTATATATTTTTGTGGTTGCCTTTTTTCTTATATTTATGTTGTTGTTATATAAACAAGAAAATGTATTAATTGTTCCAGAAAGTGAATGGACAAACCTAGTGAAAGTCAACTCCTTCATAACCTTAGAAGTCCTATCTAACATAGGAAAATTAGATAAGCTATCACTCCAACAATTTAGGGAAGGTCCTTTTGGGTACTTCTTAGATATGAAAATGAAAAGGGTGCCCATACAACTCATATCATACCTGATTAGAAGACAAAGCACGACTACGAAACAAAATATCTTGGCCTTTAATATAGAAGGACATATTTCAGAATTTGGCCTCAAGGAATTTTGTTTGATAACAGATTTGAATTGTGATGATTACTCTGTGGATGATATCTATAGTGAAAAAGAATCAATAGACAACACAATTAGGAACTTCTTTTTCAAGACAAATACGAAAGTTATAAGGAGAGAGCTCCAATCTACTTTTAATTTGTTAGGTTCTGATGCCAATATACCCATTGATGTAAAGCTCAAACTTGCACACTTATATTTTTTTAGAAAGCTTCCTAATTCCTATACAAGGATATAACAAAGTAAGTTGGAAGTATTTAAAAATGTTGGATGATGAAAAAAAGTTTAGATCTTATCCATGAGACAGGGTGTCTTTTGAACTGACTGTAGAATTTCTTAAGAAGGGTGTCATCAATAAGCAATCTTCAATTTTCCTCAAAGGATTTCCACTTGCTTTGGTATATTGGGCTTTCGAGATTATACCAAGATTATCCAACCTTACTATTAGATTTGCATGAAGAATAAGAAGTGATGGACCTATAATTACTCAATGGAAATCTCAAGAACTTAATGATTGACAACACATCAATAACAATATTTTCAAAGTCACTGGTGTAAGTCTTTTATCATTATTATTTCCTTTATCTATATATTATTAGCACGCTATTAAATGATAGAAACTATCACTGAAACACCAGTGACAGATTTTATCATTGATAACTAACTAATGACATAAATGATACTACTGATTTCAAGTTATCAATGATGACTTCTATCACTGATTTCGAGCTACCATGATAACTTATATCTTTGATAGCATGTTATCAAAGATAGAAGCAACCAATAACACCTTGAAGTTAGTGATTGTTTCTGTTGGGAATATCCTAAAACTCGCAGTTCGTAAATGTTAGAAACATATTCTATTTATCAGTAAAAGTTTTATTGAGTATTTCATTCAATGAATTGTTATTAATATTGCATTCTGTTATAAAAACCCAATAAAAAAAATTTATGGCTATAATAGGAATACTTTAACTTTATGTGGAGACATAAAAGTAGATCATTGATAGAACATACAAGCATGCAACGGAAGCAATCAGAATCAATAAACACTCTAATTACACATAATTTGAGTTTAAAAGCATGCATCAAGATAGATTTCAAAAGAGGATTTCTAGAATATGTTACATTCGATGAAACTCCTCAAATTCGTGCTTTTCTTCACGAAATTGGCCTTCCACAGTTAATAATGACTAGCGCTGTTATTAATTTGCAAAGATCTTTAATACAAATAATTTGTTTTATTTTAGCATTTTTAATAATGACTAGCACTGTTATTACTTTGCTTGGTGCTGACAAACTAACTAGCAAAAACAATACTAGTTGAAAAAGTACGATAAATATTGTCTTGGTCATCGAAGACCTCAAATTTATTATAATGGGGGAATATCCTCCAACCTTTCGACTCAATGCATCAAGAAATTTTCGCGATGCCTATGGCAGGTGGACAAAGGTTAATGATAAGGCTTGAGTCTACATTTTGACAAGCTTAAGTGAAGTCTTGGCGGAAAAGCATAATGATCACTACACGCGAGATCATGGAGTCATTACGTGAGATGTTTGGGCAACCGTCCACACACCTCAAGCATGACGCTCTCAAGTTCATCTTCAATGCTAGGATGAACAAGGGATCATCTGCTAGGGAGCATGTCTTTAACATGATGGTCCACTTCAACGTGGCAGAGATAAACGAGGTTATCATAGACGAGTCCAATCAGGTAAGCTTTATTTTAGAGACTATTTCGAAGAGTTTCCTACAATTCCGCAACAATGTTGTAATGAATAAAATAAAATACAACCTTACTACCCTTCTGAACTAGTTGCAGACTTACGAGTTCTTGATGAAAGTCAAAAGACAGCATGAGGAGGAAAATATTGCAAGTTCCTAAAAAACCCATAGGGGTTCTACCCCTGGGACTAAATCTGCGCCTTCTTCCTCTGGCACAAAGAAATGAAAGACGAAGAAAGGTAGAAAAGGGAATAAAGCTACCTCTGCTGTTGCTGCCTAGAAGGGCAAAAAGACCAAGGTTGCAATGGTAACATATTTTCATTGCAATCAAGATGGGCACTGGAAAAGAAACTATCCAAGATATTTGGCTAAGAAGAAGAAGACAAAAGAAGGTAAATATGATTTACTTATTTTAGAGACTTGTTTATTGGAAAATGATGATACTGCTAGGATACTTGATTTAGGAACCACTAACCACACTTGTTCTTCTTTACAGGAAACTAGTTCCTGGTAGAAGCTAAAGGCTAGAGACATGACTCTACAGGTTGAGACAGGACAGGTTGTCTTGACAGTTGCAATTGAGAGCTTTAAGTTATTTTTCAATTCTAAATTTATATTGTTGGACAATGTATATTTTTCCCCTCATTTTAAGAGGAACTTGATTTCTATATTTAGTTTATTGGAATACTCATATAATATATCATTCATTCATGATAAAGCATTTATTTCAAAAAATGGTATTGACATTTGTTCAACAATAAACGAAAATAACTTATATGTGCTAAGGTTGTTAGAATAAAAATGCTCCATAATGTCGAAATATTCAACACTACAATAATACAAAATAAAAGACTAAAAGTTTCTCCAAAAGAAAATGTCCATCTTTAGAATCTAAGACTGGATCACATAAATCTCAATAGGATTGAGAGGTTGGTTAAGAGTAGACTACTAAAAGAGTTAGAAGAAAATTCTTTACCTGTATGTGAATCTTGCCTAGAAGGAAAAATGACAAAATGACCTTCTACTGGAAAAGGTTATAGAGCCAAAGCGCCCACAGAACTTGTACATTCAGACCTTTATGGTCCAATGAATGTTAAGATAAGAGGAGAATACGAATGAAGAAACTCTAAATATAAAGAACCTATGAGTGGAAGCGTATCGTCCAAACTCCATTGTGAAAGAACTCATACATTCACAGTCATACTAAATAGATTGTGCATTAAATCATAAATTACAACATGATTCTTGAATTAAATACAAAAGTTAGAAATATAATACCTTTCAAGAATGTTTCTTTAAGTGTGTCCCTCGATCAAACTTGAATGCAACGAGCAAGAACTCGATCTCCCTCGAACACCAACAAATAAAAACTCGATCCTCGAACAGATCCGGACACTACCACTAGATTACCTTGGTATTCTCGGTGTGAGAATCTAGGAATAGTGGGCTCTGACTTATTTTGGTTTAAGGGAAGAATTAGAGTGAAGAAGGAGAACGGTTGAGTAAGCGATAACATTGTCGTATAGAAGATGAGGTATATTGCATATATTCGATACTCGGTCGTTTAGGCTCTCTAAAGCTATCGTGTAGTAAAACTCTTTTTACTTGATTGCTTATTGTGTCTCGTTTTGTAGAATAATTAGAAAACCACTTTTTCATCTTTATTCCACTTTGCCATAAAGACCTAATAACCACCCACTAAGGTTGATTATTGAGAAAAAGAAATTTAATTATCAGATAATTAATAAATTATAAATAAAACTAATAACTAACTTATCATATTATATTTACAACTTATAGTTTTAATATTGCATCATATACAATATATATATATATATACCATAGTTCTTTTTCTATTTTGTGGAATTTAATATAAATAATAACTATGAATCTAATTCATAGAAATTTATGTTTGAATCATATTCAAATACTAGTTTCTCCAATCAAACAATAATGTATCAAATATATTATATCAATTATATCATATATAATCAAATTCCCCCTTGTTAATTTGAACATTTCAAACTAACCTAAAAACTGATTCTCAACTTGAATCTATTGAGCTACCAAGGGAACCTTATGAACCTGTAGCTTGAAGCTCCAACAGTACGTGAACAACTGACTAAACTCTTTAATCACAGTATCCACCATCCGTTAACTGCCGAGCACTTCACTAAAGATCAACAACTGCACTCTTCGCACTACAGGTATGTTTCTGTGTCCATTGGATATAACCAATCAATAGTACGACGACCCTTCAGAAATCCCTCGTAAGTACAACTAGGCCAATTTATAGTTTTGCCCCTATAGTTACATCTAACTTCTTAAGTACCACTGATTCCTCTAATCAATAATAGATCATAGTCCCACTATGACTAAATCTTTCTCGGGCCAAAAGAGGGTGTGACTTCATATTGTTCAAGCCCCAGAATCAATCCTTAAGGGAGCAATTTATCTACTTATCCCTACATCGGGGAATGAGTGAATTTCATCTTGTGTAGTTGAGTTCCCAACTCCCCAATTAGACAAATCCCCAAAATGGTAGGCTTGTTGAGTAGGCGATCTGACCACCCTCACCATCCAAATCAAAGGACCACCCTCATAGGTAGAAGTTCACAACTCACTCAGAATTAAGGTCATGTTACCTATGGTCATCCCAGTGAAATGAAAGTCTCAATTATGAACGACTTTATATAACGAGACTAAACATTTCGTGGTCCGGTCTTATACAAACTCCTTTGTATGGAATATCCCCGCTCGCATGTCTAATACATGAGTGATCAGGATAATATCATTTGTAGCACTTTACAACATTTGTAACACCTACAAAGCAGGCCATACTCATAGTATCACTAGGATAAGGTATCCCTCTTTATCCATATACTACAGACCATTTAGGTTATCTCTTAAAACACGATCCACTTGTATGGCTCTACATACATTTTTAAGTTACAATGACAACTATGGATTTTAGTTTATTGGTTTTTGGTTAATGCAACATGTTTACAACGATAACCATAGACTGAAGTGAATAAAATATTATATATTATAAATCACAATGTGTTTGTTCATACAAGTGTTTACAAACTACAAGACACTATGAGATTTAAGGCATCAACCCCAACAATCTCCCACTTATCCTAAAACTAGTAGGGTGTACAAGATAATCAAATTACAAGTACACAAAACAATAAACTAGGGCACAAACGGGCAGTACAAGAATGAATACTTTATCACTTTTATAGATGATTATTCTGGATATGGATATGTTTACCTAATGCAACATAAGTATAATAAACTTGTAAAGTTCAAGGAGTACAAGATTGAAGTTGAGAATTTATTGGGTAAAAATATAAAAACACTTTGATCAGATCGACGTGGAGAGTATTTGGATATAAGTTTCTAGAGCTATTTGATAGAACATAGAATCACATCTCAACTCTTAGCACCTAGTGCACCTTAACAAAATAGTGTATCAGAAAGGAGAAACAGAACCCTATTAGACATGGTTTGGTCCATGATGAGTTATGCTTCTTTATCTAACTCATTCTCGGGTTATGCAGTGGAGACTACAACTTATTTTTTTGAATCAAGTTCCATAAAAAAGTGTTTCTGAAATATCTTTTGTATGATGGAGAGGTTGTAAAAGTAGTTTATGGCATCTCAGGATTTGTAGGTGTCTGACTCATGTGCTAGTGATCAACCCAAAGAAATTGGAACCATGTTCAAAATTATATCTCTTTGTAGGCTACTCTAAAGAAACGAGAGGTAGTTTCTTCTATGATCCAAAAAATTATAAATAATTTGTATTGAAAAATGCAACTTTCTTGGAGGAAGGCCACATTAGGGAGCATAAAACAAGAAGTAAAATTGTATTGAATGAGCTTTCCAATGAAATTACTGAAACTTCAACAAGAGTTGTTGAAGAAGCAAGCACTTCAACAAGAGTTGTTGATGTTGTTTCATCTAGCTAAGCACATCCTTCTCAAGAGTTGAGGGAGCCTCAACATAGTGGGAGGGTTATAACCCAACTTACTCACTATTTGGGTTTAACAAAAACTCAAACAGTCATACCAAATGATAACGTTGAGGATCCATTGACCTACAAGCAGACAATAGTTGATGTGGACAAAGATGAATTGATTAAAGCTATGAATCTAGAAATGGAGTATGAATACTTCAATTCTATCTGCGATCTTGTAGATCAACCTAATGGGGTAAAACCTATAGATCGCAATTGAATCTACAAGAGAAAGAGAGGTATAGACAGTAAGATGCAAACCATTTAAGGCTAGATTAGTGCCAAAGGGTTATACCCAGGTTGAAGGAGTGGATTATGAAGAAACTTTATCACCTATTGCCATGCTTAAGTCTATCCGCATTCTCTTGTCCATTGCCACATATTATGATTATGAAATATGGTAAATTGACGTCAAGACAACCTTTTTGAATAGTCATCTTGATGAGACTATCTATATGAGTCAACCAGAGGGATTCATTAAACAAGGTTAAGAACAAAAGGTTTGCAAGCTTAATCTGTCCGTTTATGGACTGAAACAGGCATCTCGATCTTGGAATAAGATTTGATACTACGGTTACATCTTAGCTTTGATCAAGATGTTGATGAGCCTTATGTCTATAAAAAATCATCAACAGTTCAGTAGCTTTCTTAATGTTATATATGGATAATATCCTACTCATTGGGAATGATATAGGTTTCTGACTGATATTAAAAAATGGCTAGCTGCTTAGTTCCAAATGAAAGATTTGGATGAAGTACAATTAATTCTAGGGATCCAAATTATTAGAGATTGTAAGAACAAAATATTGGCCTCATCTCAAGAATCATATATCGACAAATTGCTTGTTAGGAATTCCATGCATAATTCCAAGAAAGGTTTGCTACCTTTTAGGTATGAAATTATCTTGTCTAAGGAATAATGTTCTAAGACACCTCAAGAGGTTGAGGAGATGAGACGAATTCCCTATGCATCTGCAGTAGGCAGCCTGATGTATACCATGTTGTGTATTAGGTCAGACATTTGCTATGTAGTAAAAGAATAGTCAGTAAATATTAATCTAATCCAAGATTTTCTCACTAGAGGAGACTAAAACCATTTTCAAGTATCTTAGAAGAATGAGAAACTATTTGTGTATCGTGATAAGGATTTGATCCTTACAGGATACCCTGACTTTGATTTTCAAACTGATAAGGATCTTAGGAAATCCACATTAGGATTAGTGTTCACTTTTAATGGAGGGGCTATAGTTTGACATAATATCAAGCGAGACTGTATTGTTGACTCTATCATGGAGGTAGAATATGTAGCTGCTTGTGAAGCCGCTAAAGAAGCTGTCTGGCTCAGGAAGTTTCTAATAGACTTAGAAGTTGTTCCAAATATGTCAATGTCTATCACCCTTTATTGTGATAATAATGGTGATGTGGCAAACTTCGAGGATCCTTGAATCCACAAATGAGGAAAGTACATTGAGTGCGAATATCATCTCATTAGGGAGATTGTGCAATGAGGAGATGCGATCATCACAAAGATCGCTTTGGAGTATAATGTTGTTGATCCATTTACAAAGTTTCTCATGGTTAAAGTATTTAAAGGTCACCTAGAGAGTATGGGTCTACGAGATATGTGTCATCTTGTCTAAGGTGCTAGTTTATTGTATTGTGTACTTTACTTTATGTTGTATTTTATACTGTACACCTCACTTGCTTTAGGAAAAGTGGGAGATTGTTGAATTTAGTGTCCTAAATCTCGTGGATCTCATAGTTTATATTTTGTAAGTACAAATTATTTATTTAATAAAATAAGAAATATTTTATTCAAAACATAGATTGCATTAACTCAATCCAATAAACTATGATCTAAGATTATTTAATATAGCTTAATCAGTATGTGGTACACATACAAGTGGATCATGTTCAAGTAATAACCTAAAAAGTCTGTAGTATATGGATAAGGTGGGGTGCCTTATCTTGGTGACATTGCGGATACAACCCACTTTTTAAATGTTACAAGAGTTGCAAGTGTTACAAATGATATGGTCCATATCGTTCATGTGGAGACATATGAGTGGAGATATCCAGTATAAAGAGTTTAGATAAGACTGGACCGAGAAATGATTAGTTTCTCTTTATGACACCATTACTTAAAGAGACTAACATTTCAATAGGATGACCATAGGTGACTTACCTTAATCTTGAGTGAGTTGTGAACTCCTTCCTATGAGGATAATCTTTTAATCTATACGAGTGAGAGCGACCAGTTTTTGCCGACTCAATAAGCCTACCATTTTGAAGATTTATCTGAGTAGGGAGTTGGGAACACAACTACACAAGATGGAATTCACTCTTTCCCAGAAAGAAGATGAATTGCTCCCTTAATAGCTGATTTTGGGTCTTGAACAATGAGGCATCACCCTTTCATTGCCCAAGAAGGGTTAGCTTGTAATTGGACTATAAACTGTTTATTCATTAGATCAGTGGTACCTAAGAAGTTAGCTGTAACTACAGGGGTAAAATGGTAATTTGACCCAGTTGTAGTTATGAACAATGTGTGAAGTGTCGACTTACTGTTGATTGGTAATATCCATGGATACAGAAATATATCTATAGTGTGAAGATTGCAGTTGTGGGTCTTTAGTGGAGTGACCCACAGTTAATGAAGGTTGATTAATTTAATTAAATAGCTTTATTAACTAATCTAATTTGTGGTCCATTAGGTCTCCTCGCTAGCTCATTAAGGGTAAAATGTGAATGTTTAAAGTCTTAGAATAATTTGAATTGTTTAAATTATAAAGGAAAAATTAGTGTTAATTGTATATAATACAATTAATATAACGTATAAAGATACATTATATTATAAAGTTTATTTTGAATATAGATTCGAAATTAAACTATATTATGAGAGAACAATATATATTTGAATAAGATTCAAATATTAATTAATATGAATGAGATTCATATAAAAACTATTGGTTATGAGAGAGGAATGCATTAGAGTATGATCCCAATGCACATTCATTTAAATATGTGATATTTAATTAATATTAATTAATTTGATTAATTAATAATTATTTAATTAATTTAAATTAAATATGATTTAATTTAATTTTAATAAAATAAAATAAAATAAATTAATTAGTTTGGTTAATTAATTAATATTAATATTAAATTAAATTAATAATATTTGAAAATCAAAATAATTCCCCATGTGGGGAGTTATTGTCGGTTTAGTGGGGAGGGGAAGTACCCTTCCCCTTTGCATTAAACATGGGAGGGCTGGAGAGTTCAACAACAGATTTCAATTCTTCTTCCTCTTATTCACATTGACAAAAATTCTCTCTACTCAATTTTCTTCCATTTGATCTTTCCAAAAGGGTTCTCACCAATTACAACCTCAACGGAGAATAACTAGGATTCTATGTGGTGGTGTCCAAAGTTGTTCCTGTGATCGTGTTATTTTGTTTGAAAGAAGTGTTCTTGTGTTGTGACCTTGGAGAGGAATTTTTGCGACGAAGAATAATCCTACAAGGGTGATTTTTCTTTTCTTTTTTTTTTTTTTAAACTCACAATAGAAAGTATGCTTAGAATTTCAATGCTTATCCTGTAAATTAGCATGTTTGTTTCTCTGTTTTTTTTTAATAGTTTTTCAAATTGTATTTCAATTGTACAACGTTCATGTGTTTCTACAAGAAATCTGATTCCTTCAGCAATCTTGTAAGAAATATAAAAATTGATTTCCTTAAGATTTGTAGACCATCTCGAGAAAGATGAAAATTGATTTTTTTTTTTAGAGATGATGAGACAATCTTGTTAGAGTGATGAAAATCGATTTCCATAGATTATGAGCACCTTCTCGAGAAAGATGAATATCGATTTCTGAGAGGTGGTATGGCCAGAAAATGGCTATCCTTGGAGCTTGAGATCTTTTCTAAAAAGATGATAATTGATTTTTTAGAGAAGATGTGGCCAGCAGATGACCATTCTTGGAGCTCGGAACATTCTTGAGAAAAATGAATATCAATTTATGAGAGGTGAGGTGGCCAGAAAATGGCCATCTTTGGAGCTTGAGATTTTCTCTAGAAACATGATAATTGATTTCTAAGAGATGATGTGACTTCCATGTAGTTACCCTTAGTTTCAACTGTGGGTGACCAGCCCCTAGTGTTCACCAAATATTACTCTATTTAAAAAATTGTTTAGGTCCCAATAAAATTATTCCTCTAAGTTTTTATGGAAGTTCTTTAGCTAACTTGTCTTTTGTTTAAAATTTATGTAGAGATCTTCTAATATTGATGCTTTGAATTCGCTTTAGTTGTAATTGTTTGACAATTTGTGTAATTTTTCTGGATATCCTTGGATATGTGTTGGAATGTGGCTAATAGAGGCATATTGATCCTGATTAAGAGAATGCTAGAAAATGTGTGGATGCATGCTAGCAATAAAAGAATCTAGGCGAAAGTCAGTCTCGACGTATGTGCCTAGGCCTTAATTCAATGTCTATATAATGACTTGTTATTCTTTTTCAAGGACGAGCTTTCAGATTGCAACCAAAATACATGAATGCATGATGTGTGTGTAACTCCTAAAAGATGATGAATCAGTCTTTGCCTCAGCCACGACCATCTTATGCTCGACCTTGGCCATCTAGTAAGAGACGTTGGCTAAGCTCAGCCTTAGCCACCCATATACTGGTTGAGTGGCTCATGTTACTTCTATTTATCGTTATTTGGATGATACTGGTTTTTAACTTATTTGCCTTGGAAGCCACCAACTTTTTGTTAGATTTGAAGTCATATTACGAAATTAATTTGATACTTGTCTTGGAGATCTTGTTTAATAGAGAAGCATATTCCCTACAACTCTTGCTTTTTGTTTGATAGGGAAGCATATCCTTTGTTGAAGGAATTGGTGAAGGTTCAGTGCGGAAGCGAAGATCGGTACCAAATCTCAATTTTTACAGAACATTGAATTTTAAGAAACATACAGAAATATTTATGCATTAAATTAAAATTACAGTATGTCAATTATAATTGAGAAGAGAGAAGATGGAAAGACTAACCCTTGAAGGTTCGATCTTCACGTATTTCCTTTTTTCCTAAATCGATCACAAACAACAACGTACTCGAAATCCTAATGGCCACTATCACGATAGTTTCCTCTGTATTCTCTGGGATGAGAATCTGATGAGTTATGTGGGCTTTTGGTATTTTGGAAGAGAGGGAAATTGATAGGAAGAGATGATGAGATCCTGAGAAAATTTATTTTTAGAGAATTTTTATGTTGTTTTCTGTAAATCTCAAGAGCAAGAAGAAGAAAAACTAACACCACATACACCCACAAAAGTACGTAGTAGAGAGAAAAAGGGGGAGGGAATTACAACTCACTCCAAAAAAAAGTTTTAAAAAATAAATTAATTAAAAGAAAATTTATTTTAATAAAAAAATTTAATATATATTTATATGATAATCACTTTATCATGTAATATATATTAAACTTTATGTTATATCAAATATAACATATAACCTATAGTTTAATATTGTATCAAATACAATATAACCTATAGTTTTCATTCTCTTCTTAATGCACGATATTTAATATAAATCTCATTTATGCTAAATTTAATTATATGAATCTAATTCACACAATTAATATTTGAATAATTTTCAAATATTTATTTCCTCTTAAATAAACTTTAATTATAATGTATCAAATACATTATAGTAATTTTATCACATATAATTAAATTAAATTAATTATATCACATATAATTAATTCCCTCAATTAATTTGAACAATTTAAATTAATCCAGTATTGATTCTCATTTAATCCTTGTTGAGCTACAGAGGGGACCTCATGGATCTGTAGCTTGAAGCTCCAATGGTACTTGAATAATTAATTAAACTCCTTTAATTAAATTATTCAACATCCACTAACTGTTGAACACTCCACTAAAGACCAACAACTGAACTCTTTGCACTACAGATATATTTCTATGTCCATTGGATATAACTAATAAACAGTGCAATGACCCTTCACAAATTGTTTGTAAGTACAACTAGGCCAAAATTATCATTTTGCCCCTGTAGTTACATCTAACTCCTTAAGTACCACAGATTCCTCTAATGAACAATAAGTCATAGTCCAACTATGACCAAACCCCTCTCGAGCCAGGAGAGGGTATGACGTCACATTGTTCAAGCCCCATAATCAGTATTTAAGGGAGCAATTTATCTACTTACCTCGACGTCGAGGAAAGAGTGAATTCCATCTTGTGTAGCTGTGTTCCCAGCTCCTTAATAAGATGAATCCTCAAAATGGTAGGATTATTGAGTCGGCGATCTAGCTACTCTCACCCATACAAATCAAAGAGTTGCCTTCATAGGCAGGAGTTCACAACTCACTCTTTGATTTAGGCCATGTCACCTATGGTCATCCTGGTGAAATATAAATCTCAATTATGAACGAAATTATATAATGAGACTAGTCATTTTGTGGTCCAGTCTTATACAAACTCCTTTGTATAGAATACCTCCGCTCACATGTCTCCATATGAATGATCAATATCATATTATTTGTAGCACTTTACAACTATTATAACATCTATAAAGATTCGTAGTGTGTCCAAGATAAGATATCTAGCCTTATCCATCTACTATAGACTATTTAGGTCATCACTTAAACATGATCTACCTATATGTCTCTACATACATATTTAAGCTACAAATGATAGCCTTAGATGTTAGTTTATTGGTTTGTGGGTTTAATGCTACTAAGTTTCAAATAAAACATCTCATATTTTATTAAATAAATAAAATGTTTGTATAATACAATTACAAACTAGAAGACCCTACGAGATTTAGGACATCAACCCCAACACCTATAACTTCTGCTTTTTGTATGATAGGGAAACATATCCCCTGTAAATTTGGTTTTTGTTTAATAGGGAATCATATTCCCTAAGTAGCCCCTAGTCAAGAAACATTTTACTTAAAGAAAATGTTTGATTGAGTATGAAGTTTTAATATTTTGAAGAAAACAATTCCTCCTAGGATGAAGTTGGCCTGAAGCTTGGTTGGTCGGCTCAGCCTCGCCTCTAAAGGTTAGCATCATCCTCGACCTGGGTTAGTCAATCTTGGGTGATGGCTTTTTTTCAATCAAGCTTCACATGTTTGTCTTTTGATGGCGTTCCTCAGCCTTGGACTATTTCTAGATCTTGAGCACCTAAACTTTTCATCAGTAAAGTTGAGCCGACCTCAGCCTTGAACATTTAGGGTTCCTATAACCTTCAATGTGCTTAGGGTCGGCCTCGATCTAGACTACTTTTCGCAGTGCGTATGGTGTCCTTGGATGTATGTGAATAGTGAGAATATTTTACCTTGATGCACTTAGGGTCGGTCTCGATCAGCCCTTATGAAATTTTTAACACAAATCTACGTTCCATTAACAATTTTGAGCTTAAGCCTCGACCTTGGCTCTTTGCTTCAACTTGATCTCCTCGACCTCGACCTCTACTCTTGACTCTAACTTGGTCTCTTTGGCCTTAGTATTGGTTGCCTCGGTCTTTGCTTTTTGCTTCAACTTGGTCTCCTCGACCTTTGCTCGTTGCTTCAGTTTGGTCTCCTTGGCCTCCACCTCGACCAAGGTCATCTTGGCTTTGAGTCGAACTCCTCGACACAGTTTTTACCACTGATTTTGGTCCATTGGTCCTTCTCTCATCTCTCTTACTCATGCTTTGTAAGGGTATGTAGATTATTGGTAGAACACTTTCTTTCCCACAGGTAACGCCAACTGTTGATGCCAAATTTTGGCCAAGGGAAAGCGCACCTGACCTTCATGTGAGAGGTAAATTTATAATTCAGAGAAGAAAAAACCTGCAAAACAAAGAAAAATAGCTCTGATGCCTAAGTTAATAAGAGAATTATATAATGGAAAAGAAGTAAAAAATTTAAGATACCTCATATGGAGCCATACGAGGTGTATTTATAGGAAAGTTGACCTAGGTTTTCCCCGAAGGTTTTAGTAATTAGATGACCTACTAGACCAAGAAACAAGTTTGGTTTTATGTTTAGCTAGGGTCAGTCTCAGCCTCGGCTGAGGTCGAGCATCTTTTTTGGGTCATATCTCGGGTCCAAAATGCTCTCTTAGGCCCGGGCATGCGTAATGCATACCTCGTTAGGTATTTGGCAAGGCTTGGCCTCGGCTGATTTCTTGGGCCAGGCCCAAGCCAACCCTCTTTTCCTTAGCCTATTTTAGTTTGCATTTCCACTTTTGGCTTGTATCACGCTTGTTTTTTTACTTATCGTTTCTAAATGTCAGCTATACCCTTTGATCCAAAATTACCTATAACAATAACAATTATCATAACATTGTAAAATTGACATTACAATGGGTCATGTGCATGCAATATTAAGACATGCTTTGAAAAAAAATATATATATTTCAAAGGATATTGTACAACTCTATAAATTATTTAGTATAAATTTAAAAAGCTTGTTTTTTCATGCACCAGAAAACTAATCCATTTTAGTTTCACGTGACTAGTAAAATCATAACTAGCAAAAATAACCTCTCTATTTATCGAAATAAAATGAAAATCAACAAAATTTCTTACAAACAAGATTCTCTATCATAAATACTGGATTTGGCTCTGGATCGGGTGAATTATGCACGATTGAAGAAGATATCAATGAAAGATCGACTACGTGGCACTATTTTGATCATCACAAATACAACGTCCAAGAACTCTCTCTTCCTTAACCCATTCATTTCTTAGGTGAACAATTTTAAAACCTAACATTATTTGACAATTAAAAAAAATGGTTTTTTCATCGACTGAACATACCGATATGATCGATAACCATATAAAAAAAAAAGATAAATAGCTTTTATTGATCAATCATTACTGCTTAAACCAATTGATTGGAATGATAAAATGATGACATGTGAGGGTAAAAATTGAAAGGTAATGATCAATTCATATAATTCAAACACAATCAAATTGATCACTCTAATAAAATATAATCTATTTTTAGATTACTGTTAATGAATCATGTTTATAGGGAGTAAACATGACCTAAATTAAAATTTGTTAAGGTGAAAAGATGAAGAACATCAATACGAGTGAATATAATTCCATTTCCCTTTTATAAAGAAAATAAAGTAAAATTTTCACAAGAAAATGATAGTAAAATTTCATGAGCTTTATCTAAGTTGTAGGGGATTTATCTCCTCAATGATACCAATATAAACAAGAGACCCTAATTATTGTGGGACAAGACATGATAATTGTTTCAGACATTTTCATGGTTGTACAAATTATTGGCAAGCCTAATCCCATTGGAGAATGTAATCAATAATGCCAAAAAATACGAAAACAAATAATGTCCTGCTCTCTTTTCTACATTTTAATGAAAATAATGTTCTGAAATTGACTTATATCTTTCTTTTTATTAATAAAATGGATAGTAGGGTCGGGAATGCAACTAAAATCGTCTCACATTAACTACATAAGAGGATGATCATGAGTATATAAGTGAGGGCAAATATCTCCATTAGTATGAGACCTTTTGGAGAGAAATCAAACGCGAGTCTTTAGAGTTCATGCGCGAGTGAATAATATCATATTATTGTGAAGATATTTAGAGAGTTGGTGTCCCTCATACAAGTATTCATTTTTTCTTGAACAAAATGTTATAACTTTCATAATTGTACCCATACATTATATTTACTTATAAATAGTTATTTTCGAGAATAGTAGTTAGAGTGAGACATTGAAACACGATATACAGAGTTCCACGTTTGGGGAACTTTAGGAAAGTGGTGTAACTAGTTATCTCGTTTATGAAACCATCGTCATAGTATAGATATCGTATCGGGTCTAGCATGTAGAGGTTTAGACCTGAATTGAGGCTATTGAAACATGGATATCCAATTGAGGCTATGCGACTGTGGAGGCCATATTAAAAGAACTAATTAGTATAGATAGTTTAGTTGGTGTTCACCGATGTTTCCTAAAGTGACTGATTTTCAATATTAATCTTGAAAAAGAATGGAAGATGAAAGATAGAGAACGAGAAGGGGCCATTATTGGTGCATAAGAGAACTTTCCTATTAAGGACCTATCTCAATTATCCTCTTCTCACAGGCTGGAGAAAGCCTTGCTTGAAAAACTCACTTATCCATAGTCAAATTGAAGGATCGGTTTTGTTAGTGAAACAATGGACCTAATGACCTAATTAACCTATTTATTGGTGCATTTGCTTCCTAGTTCCCACGGCTACTTTTACTAACAAATAACTATTTCGTTTGAAAAAACTTCGTTGTTTGACAATCTTTCATTTTCTTTTTTTCACCTAAAGTATTAATAGATACAACATAATGAAAAAAGAAATCATAAATATGACCAAATTTAAATAGTAAGTCTATCAACGATATCTATTGCTGATAGATTTGACTATATTTGTAATTTTTTTTAAATGATGTTATACACTTGGTTATTATTCCTAAAAATGCTACCAATTACCATTACCTTTTTTATATATAAAAATAGAAATTACAATTAAATTTCAGAAACCAAAAAATATATATAATTTTAAAAAACATATTTTATGTTTTTTAAATTTCTTTTTTTTCCCATATTGGTCACTTTTTTTTTTAATACAGGTAGGAGATTCAATCCACATATCTATTGGTCACTAATTTATTTGTATGCTAGTTGAACTATGTTTGCCTTGATATTTTTCCCCCTCTTTTTACATAAAGATATTTAGAGATTCACCCCTTCAAAATTTATTTTGATAAATGTCCCAGGGATACATATATAAGATTTAATGGCATTTTGGGGACCAAAAAATAACTCTCTTGAGGTAGTTGGCTACGTTTGGTGGCTGTTTATTAGGAAAATCTTTCCATGTTTGCGGAGCTACTTAACGTTGGAAAGATAATGTACATTTATTATAGATTATTAATTAGTTGAGATTTTCTTTTCATTTGCAATTATTATGATTTCTATTCTATTTTCATGTCTGAAGCATATATATACGAGACTTGCATTTATTGCATGGTTACAAATGTTCAATTTTTTTTTTCCATTTCTATGTATATATTCGAGACTTCAAATATAAACGATGGTATTTCAAATATATATGAGGTTATTCAAAACATGTTTAGAAGAAGTACAAATTTAAGTTTGTTATATAATAATATATACACCAAATTTTAATATTAGTATCAATTCTATTGAGTTATATACTCCACATACTTTGTCATATATACACATATATATTTAGTTATTTTGAAAATATATAACACATATTATATGCTACAAATTAGACCATAAACTAAGATAGATAGCTGACTGACCAAATATGTATGTGTGATAAAAATAGAGATAAATTAGGTCTAAGTGCAAGCATACATTATCAATGAAGTAATAATTTTAGAGTATTCCAAGTCTTGAATCTCGCAGGACTAGGTCTATTTTTAATTTGATTAAGACTATGGAGCAATGGAACCAAAGTAACCAAAAGAGAGTTTGTATTGTGAAGGGCGGGAAGTTAACTTAAAAACAAGAGACAATGATGGATAAACATGGGTAAATAATGATTCAACCCTTAAGATGTTATGCCTTAAGTGATGCAGTTGTATCATATCGAGATAGTGAGTTGCACATTTACAGGAAACTACTCCTATTCGATCTTATGTCAAGTTCCTTTAGGAGGTCTAAGCATTTAATGTCTAATGTTTCCATGGTTAATTGTGAAGGGATTGAATCTCTAGTGAAAGCATGTAAATACCTTGCTTTTGATTTTTGTTTTAGAATTCAGAAAATACAGGATAGAGAAATACGACATACCACATATTACGCGTAAACAGTAGGTTAATTAAACATGCTTTATATATTAAAAAAAAATTACAGAAATGAAAGTGAAGAAGTAAACTCACTTTTGAAGAACCTTTCTTCAAGTCTTCTCCCGATCTTCAGTATAGAGAATACCACCATTGAATCTTCCCTACTATTCTCTTGACAAGAACTGGTTTGTGGGAATTGTCTTTTGAAAGAGAAAAGAATAGCAACGAGAGAAATCACAGAGAAACTCTTTCTCTGTGAAACAACTTTAAGAGAAAGATGAAGGGAGAAAGAATGAATTGTAGAGAGATATTGTGAGATCTCATCTCTGTCTATCTTTTTCAAAACTAAAAAAAAGAAAAAATACTAATCAAAACCAAACTTCCTTCCTCATACGTATTTTAATAATACGTGAGATATTTAGAAGTTAATAAATAACTTCCCTTTTTAATTAAAATAAACTATTTTTTAATTAATTATAAATTAAAATAATTGATAATTAAAATTAATTAAATGATTTTTTATTTATAAAATTAAATATATCATATTTAATTTATTAAATATTTGAATCTTATCAAATATTTATCTTTTTATAACCTATAATTTTAATATAAATCCTGTTCATATTATTAATTATTTGAATCATATTCAAATAATAGATCTCATTTTATCATAGAGTTTAATTTTGAAATTTATATTACTATATTAATTGTATCATATACAATTAATGTGAATCCTTTATATAATTTGAATAATTCAAAATCTTTAAAAAATGTTGGTCCTTATTTACTTGTTGTGAGCTAGCAGGGACCTAATAGACCTACAGATTAGAAGCTTAAATCCTCAGACTTTAACTAATTAAACTCTTTAATTATGTTAATGAATATTCATTAATTGTAGGTCACTCTACTAAAGAACCATTGTTGCACTCTTCGCACTGTAGAATATTTATGTGTCTGTGGATTTAACCATTATAGTATGTCGATCCTTCACGAGTAGTTCGTCATTACATTTGGGTCAATTTACCGTTTTACCCTTGTAATTATCTCTTATTTCTTAAGTACTACTGATCCCTCTAATAAACATTCTGTTTATGGTTATACCATAAACCAAGTCTTTTCGGGCTAGTGTTTGGGCAGGTACCCTTTGTTCAAGACCTGGAATCAACACTTAAGGGAACTACTATTCTATTTACCCTAAAGGGGGGAAAAAGAGTGAATTCTATCTTGTGTAGTTATATTCCCAGCTCTTACTCGGATAAGTCCCCAAAATGGTAGGCTTATTGAGTTGGCGACTTAGGCCACTCACACCCATACAAATCAAAGTATTGTCCTCATGGACAGGAATGCATAACTCACTCGGGATTGAGATCGAATTACATGGTTATCCTATGAAATGTTAATCTCTTCAATCAATAGTGCTATAAAGAGAGATTAATGATCATTTCGCAGTCTAGTATTATACAAACTTTTTGTATAGGATACCTCACTCACATGTTTCCACATGAACGATTGAATCACATCGTTTGTAATACTTTACAACAATTGTAATAATTACAAAATGGGTTGTATCCATAGTGTTACGAGGATAAGGCATCCAACCTTATCCATATATTATAGACCCTTTAGGTTATTACTTGAACATGATCCACCTGTATGTCTATTACATACTATTCAAGTCTCATTAAATAATATTGGTTTTTTCCTTAATGGATAATTGCATATATAAATATTCCACAATTATTTCAAATAACTTATTAACTATGAGGCTTTGGGGCATACATCCCAATAATCTTCCACTTGTACAAAAGCCTATAGCACATCAGTCGGTGAGACATGTATCCTATGGCATATTCTATACCCAACATACTATAAATATAATATGAATCTATAGTGTTACTAAAATAAGGCACCCAACATCATCCATATACTATAAATCCTTTAGATTATTACTTGAACATGATCCACTTGTATATCTACTACATACTGTTCAAGTCTCATGAAATAACCTTGGATATTTCCTTAATGGATAATTTCATATATAAAATAATCTAAAATTATTTCACATAACTTATTAACTATGAGGCTTTAGAACATACATCTCAACAAGTTGGATCTTAGATTAATGCAAGTTCAGTTCCTTTATCTTATGGTGCCCCTTATTTCTAAGGTGATGTCATAGTCATACTTCTAGACTCTTAGTCCCATATCTCTTTGTGACATCCTTTTATACCTTAACATTCTCAACATTAGGACTCCATTAGATCATTAAATTAAATAGCTAGTTTAATTTACCAATTTTATCTTTAAATTCAATCAAGAGAATGCGTAGATCAAAATAGTATAAAGTGCAACATTGCTTAAGTCAAAATAACCCTAGGGTATCCACATTGCTGAACCTCTAGGAGGATTTAGCTCATGACTAATGATAAAATAATGAACTTTAATGAATCAGAAATCATAGTTACAAGATAGCGTTCGATTGTGAAAAGAAATAAAGAAAACTACAAGAAATAAATGAAATGAATAGTGTTGGAAATATAACTCAAGATGCCTTGAGACAAATCCTCAAATTCCTAGTCTTTCCCTAAGTTAATTCTCCTTTTTCAAGGATGAACCTTCTTTGGCCACATGCTTTCACGGATGAAACGACCTAGAGTGATCACACCTCAGAGGAACTTTTGTTTTTTAGGCTATTGACATGAGAAGTTGAGAAAACGCCCAAGAGGACTGACTAAAAATGAGAGAAACCTAAATGGGTTGTAATAAAGTCGTGAATGGAGAGTTGTATCTCCAAATGAGGAGCTTCTCTTCCTTTTATAAGCCCAAAATTGGTTGAGGAGGGTCGAGATTTAAGCTCTAAGAGTCTACCAGGTCAATTCGAGGCTGAACAACTACTTGGAACGAATTGACTGGGTTGAATTCTGGAAAATTAGGGCTCAGTGATGCGGTCGTAGTGAACTCTGATGATGCGACCACATTGGGCAAAAAATCTCCAAATTGGTCAGAATCACATGCCAAAGTTCACAAAATTTCTTAAAATCAATAAATATCAACTTTTAAGACAAATAAGACCCCTATCAGCTCATTTTATCCATTTAAAACTACATTTAGGAAAAAACACATGCAATAGTTTATTTTTCCTAAGTAAAAGTATGAAAATAAAGGCCTAAAACATGCATTTCATGACATGTATCAATGACATCATCATATTATTTAAAAAAAAAACCAAATTCGTAGAGTTTAAATTTTTAAGTTAGTGCTCTAAAAAGTGTTAGTATCTTCTTTCCTCCCTACAAGACAAATACTCAATTTTATATTAGATGGGGGTGTTCAAAAAACCCGATTGATGGAACTCGAGACATACGCAATGGAAAAATGACCTAATTACAGTCTAATTGCTTTTAATTTAAAGGAAAAACATGTAATTTGAAGGGAAAAAACAGTAATTAACTTACCTTTGAAGCTCCCAAAAATCGTTTTTTCTCACTAAATCTCGACCCAAACTCTTTTGGATCACCACTAGAGTTGATCTACTATCCTCTAGACTCAAAACCAGGTTGTGGGACCCAGTGGATGAAGAAAATCGAGAGATAGAGAAAAGAGATGGAAAATAAGATGGATCTTTGGTTTTGGGTTTTCCCTTTGTTTTTTAGCCCAATTTTGAAAAACTAAATTTGACAAAATTGAAAGAGTTTTAAATCCAAATTCAAAAACCTAATTTATAGAAAAAACCATGCAACAATTTTGAATATAAGGTCGGTTAAAGTTTGACTTTTCAAAGTAAAAAGTCAACTCTTTGACATTTTACATCTTTGATGTTTTCCATTATTTTCGAGCTTTCGAATATTAACGTATTCATATTCTTGATATTTAAATCACATTTAAATATTAAAGTTGTATCTCTAAACTGAAAAACCCGACCACTATATCACATATACTTGTCGGTTTCTCTCTTTTCACCTAATTCGAACAATTCGAATCATTCTATCATACTGTTCTAAGTTTATTCCATATGAGCTAGTAGGGGAACCTAATGGACCTATAGATCATTGGTTCCAACGATCTGAGATTAGCTGGCTAAACTCTTTAGACGAAGCTAATCAACATTCGTTAACTAACATGTCATTCCATTATAGTCTTGTAGTTGCACTCCCCTCACTATAGATATATTTGTGTCCATTTGATATAACCATGATTAGTAAGCTAATCTTTCACAGATTGTTCGTAATCTAGGCTGGGTCATAAAAACCATTTTACACCCAAGACTACATCTTGTTCCTTAAGTTCCACTGATCCTCTAATAAACAATTGGTTTAAGGTCTAACCTATAAACCGAATCCTTCTCGGGCCAATGAGAGGGTGGGGCCCCTTGTTCAAAACCTAGATTCAGTACGAAAGGGAACAACCTATCTACTATCACTATAACGGGTAGGAGTAAATTCTGTCTTGCACCCTATGTTCCCAGCTATCCACCCGATCTTACCCCTGAAATGGGAGACTTATTGGGCCAGCGATATTGAGCTGCCCTCACCTATGAAGATCTAAGGATAATTTCGAGTGAACAGGAGTTCATAGTTAGCTCAGGATTAAGCTGCCCTCACCGATATTGGGCCAGCGATATTAGCTGCCCTCACCTAGGTCATCAATTAATGAAATAATCAGTTTTATACATAAAACGACATTTAGAACGTAAAAAGTGACTATTTCATGGTTCAGTCTTATGCAAACTCATTGCATAGGATGCCCCCACTCACATATCTCTATATGAATGATTCAGGATTACATCGTTTGTACTAACTACAAAGTGGGCTGCATCCATAGTGTCCTCAGAATAAGGCGCCCAATCTTATTCATATACTATAGACCATTTTTGCTATATATTTGGACTTGATCCACATTTATGTCACTACATAAAGTTCAAACTACATTAAATAGCCCTAGGATCTTAGTTTATTGGATTCAAGATTACAATTTCAATAACAACTTTATCAAAAAAAAAAAAAGAAAAAAGAATATGTTTATTAATTTACAAACTACGAGTTTTAGGACATAAAATCCAAAAAACTCCTACTTGGACTAAAACTCCTAGTGGAGTATCACAAAGTTGAATTTAAGTGAGAAACATTGAGTACAATAAACATATGAATACAATAAACTAGGACATATACCCAAAAGTTCTCCCACTTGTCCTAGTTTACAAACTTCGTAGACCTAGACTCTGTATGTGACCTTCAAACACTAGCCGTGAGGGCCTTTGTAAAAGGATCAGCAATGTTTTGCTTAAAAGATATCTGGGTTGCTACAACATCTCCACGATGTACAATCTCCCGGATCAGATGGTATTTGCGTTCAATATGCTTACCGCGTTTGTGGCTTCTTGGTTCTCTTGAATTTGCAACTACACCACTATTATCACAATATAGAGTGATAGGCAGATGCATATTTGGAAAGACTTCCAAATCTGTCAAGAATTTCCTCAACCATACTGCTTTCTTTGTTGCTGCACAAGCAACTACGTATTCAACTTCCATTGTGGAGTCCGCAATACAGTTTTGCTTCACACTTCTCCACACTATTGCTTCTCCGTTAAGAGTGAACACTGATCCAGATGTAGACTTTCTAGCATCTTTATCGGTTTGAAAATCAGAGTCAGTGTATCCAGTAAGGATCAAATCTTTAGTACCATACACAAGCATGTAGTTCCTCATTCTCCTAAGATACTTGAGGATATTTTTAACGGCAGTCCAATGATCATATCCAGGATTGGACTGATACCTACTGACTATCCCTACTGCATAGCATATGTCAGGTCTAGTACATAACATTACATACATTAGGCTCCCTACTGCGGAAGTATAGGGAATGCGTCTCATATCTTCAACCTCTTAAGGTGTCTTAGGACATTGAGCCTTTGACAAATGAATTCCATATCTATAAGGCAATAGACCTCTTTTGGAATTCTGCATCTTATACCTAGACAACATTTTGTCTATATAAGTTTCTTGAGACAGGGCTAGTGTTCTGTTCTTGCGGTTCCGAATAATATGAATCCCGAGAACATACTGTGCATTTCCCAAATCTTTCATTTGGAACTGCGTTGCTAGCCATTTCTTGATGTCAGTTAGGTAACCTACTTCATTCTAATGAGTAGAATATCGTCAACTTATAAAACTAAGAACGCTATAGTAGAATTGATGATCTTATTGTAAACACAAGGCTCGTCAACATTCTATACAAAGCCATAAGATTTGATCGCAGTATCAAATCTTATATTCTAAGATCTAGAAGCTTGTTTAAACCCATAAGTGGATTTTTTTAAGCTTACAAAACTTTAGTTCTTGACCCTGTACAATAAACCCCTCTGGTTGAGCCATATAAATACTCTTCTCAAGATCGCCGTTTAGAAAGGCTGTCTTGACATCCATCTGCCAAATTTCATAGTCATAAAAGGTGGCAATGGATAAGAGTGTTCTAATCGACTTAAGCATGGCAACGGGAGAGAAAGTTTCTTCATAGTCCACTCCCTCTCTCTGGGTATAACCCTTTGCCACAAGGCGAGCCTTAAAAGTCTACACTTTATCGGCTTGGTCTTGTTTTCTCTTGTAGATCCACTTACAACCAATTGGTTTTACATCATTTGGTTGATCTATAAGTTTCCAGACAGAATTGAAGTACATAGACTTCATTTTGAGGTCCATGGCTTTGACCCACTAATCACGGTCCACATCTTTCATCGCCTGTTTATAGGTCGATGGATCCTCTATGCCGCCATCAGGTATGATGACTTGTATTTCTGTTAAACCCAAGTAACGGTCAGGCTGATGAACAACCCTCCCACTACGTCGAGGCATTCTCAACTCGAGAAGGATGTGACTGACCAGATGTACTAGTTTTATCTACTACTTTAGTAGATGAACTAGCTCTATCTGTAGCGTTTTTGGAAATTTCATTCAATACTAGTCTACTGCGAGGTTGATGACTTCTTATGTGGTTTTCCTCTAAGAATGTGACATTTTTCGATACAAATACCTTATTCTCTTGAGGATCATAAAATAGACCACCTTTTGTTTCTTTTGGATAACCTACAAATATGCATATTTTTGAATGATGTTCCAAATTTTTAGGATTTTGCACCAACATGTGTGCTGAGGCATCCCCAAATCCTAAAGTAACGTAAACCTTTACGCCCTTTCCCTTATATTTCTGAAACACTTTTAGAGGGAACGTTATTCAAAATATAGACAATAGTCTCTAATGCATGTCCTCAAAAGGAATTAATCAGCAAAGCTCATCATTGAGCGAACCATGTCCAACAAGGTTCTGTTTCTTTTTTCAGATACACCGTTCTGTTGAGGCATATTAGGTGCAAAGAGTTGTGACTTGATTTTGTGTTCTATCATATAGTCCTGGAATCTTAAGTTCATGTACTCCCCACCTCGATCTGATCGTAGTGTCTTAATTGTTTTACCTAACTGATTCTAAACCTCAGCCTTATATTCCTTGAACTATTTAAAAGAATCATACTTGTGATGCATTAGGTAAATATGATCATACCTTGAATAATCATCAATAAAATTGATGAAATGTTCATACCCACCTCGTGCTTTGACATTCATCGGCCCACAGAGGTCCGAATGTACGAGCTCTAAGGGTATTGTGGCTTTGAGACCTTTTCCAGTAAAATATCTCTTAGTCATTTTTCCCTCAAGACAAGACTCACATGGAGGTAAAGAATTGTCTTCTAACTAATTTAGGAGTCCATTCTTAACCAATCTTTCAATCCTTTTGAAATTTATGTGACCAAGTCTTAAGTGCCATAGATAGGCATTAGAAGAAATTTTTTGTCTTTTATTCTGAGTTTCGACTGTTCTAAACATCTCAGTATTTAAGACAAATTTTGCTTTAGTTGGTCTTAACTTATATAAGTTGTTTTCAAGTATAGCAGAACAAATTTGAACACCTTTTCTGAAAATGAATGCTTCATTAACTTCAAAAGATATTTTATACATTTGTTCCATAATACAACCGATAGATATTAAATTTCTCTTTATAAGAGGTGCATACAAAACATCTTTAAGTATGATATATCTATCATTGAAAAAAAAACTTCAAGTCTCCCACTGCTTCGACCGAGACAACCTCTCTTGTTCCAACCTTGAGGGTGATCTCGCCATCTTCAAGTTTTTTCTAGGAACTAGTTTCCTGAAAAGAGAAGCAAATATGATTAGTAGCTTCTGAATCCAGTATCCAGTTTGAGGTATCATCCTCCACTAAACATGTCTCAGCAACTAGTAAAGCATATTTACCTTGTACTTCTTTCAAGGCAAGGGCCTGAGGACATTCCTCAGTTAAGACAAATCTCAGGTCATCTATTACTGGTGTTGAATTCATATTGTTTTTCTATGTTGAGTAATTATCGTCGTTTAGTTTCTTGGAAGCTAAGAGTTGATCTAGAGAGCTAGTCATGCTGAAAAGAAAAACATATCCTTTTTAGTAAAAACATTAATCTTTTAAATCCAATCAAGTTTAGCAAAAAAAAACTAATAATGTACCCTTCATTATTATATTTTGCAACGATATTTCAATGATTTAGAATAACCTTCACCGAGGGGTGATCGACTATTCCTCCATTGAACCAAGACTATCTTGACTAGATACTATTACCAGAATAACTCTTATCCCTATAGTAACTCAGTTATCGCTACTTTGGTCAAGAATTTACTAACACTTAGTAATTCTCCTAAGTGTGACCCTCCATTTTTAGACCTCAAAGTTCGATATTATTATGCTCCCAAAGTTGGAAAGACAAGAACGAAAACGGACCTGAGAGACCCTATCAATTTCTAGAGCTCGCGGTGTTCCGAATCCTATAATACAGCCCTCCGATTGGTAAGGTCGCTCCAGGGTAGACATGCAGGCGCATTATAGAAATCTCACGGTGCGTCCTAATGGAAGAGACCGTAAGATGTGTTGACACACTTCCTTCTCCCACTTACTATGAACAACTTCCCCTATTCACTTTGGTATTGATTTATGCAAACACTCTCTGAATAGAGTCCGCTCCCAAGGCGGCCCAAAGCCAAGCATGAATCTCACGGTGTGAACTCTTAGGGACGTTGGAGCTTAAAGTACATTACTTCTCTCCAGCTGAAGTGTTCTAGATGGTTAGGGTATAAAGTACTTTGCGATACATTTCAGCTAACTAAACATATCCTAAGTCTAGGTGATTCATCCAAGTATAATTTTTATACTGGATTTTTAACCTACGATGTCTAGGTGATAAATAAATTTTATTACCTCACACCGCTCACGCATGCTCATAAAACCGGTTTAACCTAACTTAGATGTCGGCTTCTCCAGGAAGTAGGTGTTCCATGAACCGTCAACTTAAAAATATTCAACCTTAGTCATCTTATCTGAATTTTTGCCAAGATCTTGCCTGGTGAGTTTTCTTGTAACTTCGGTTTTACAAGATATCGACCTATTTTCTATGAAAATTGGGATTGCTCGATGATTAACCCTAAATGAGCATGCATCTTATCTTTGTTATAGATTTTAAAAGTCTAGGTTATTTTATAACAATTAAAAAATAAATTATAACAATTATAACCCTAGAGCATTCATCTATAACATGCTTCCTTTAATTAAACATGCTTTAATATAACACTTATATTAAAACTAAGCATGCATAGTATATATTTTATAACACTTAGAAGATATAACAAATGCATGTCACATACTTTTCCTATAGTGGGGTTTTAAAACTATATGGCATATTATATGCACACATAATCAAACAACATTATACATCACATGCATAATAGGTAAACAATACTAAAGTGGACCGATTTTGACATTAAATATAAACAAATAACTAATTTATTACATAAATCAGCAACCAGCTTCTCGGCATCGGCTTCAAACACTTTGAACCATCTTGAATCGGCTAAAAACCACTCGAATCGGCCCAAAACACCAAAAAATCAAGTTAAACTGGTCAAACCGGCTCAACAAGGTCAAACAGATCGGTCTAGACCGTCTGGATCGGCTGGTCAACGCTCGCTGACCCAGTCAACGGAGGCGCGGGGTGGGTCGGGTTGACGGAACGCGCGGGTCGCGAGCAGCCGAAAGGCGCGCGAGCGGCGGGTCGGATCTGGGCGGGGTAGGCGGCGAAGCCAGGCGCACGTGCGAGGCAGCTTTGAGTGGAGAACCGGGTCGGGTCGCGGAACAGGCCAGATTCTTTTTCAACAGCTGGCGCGCGGGGCTTCTCCGAACCAAATCGGATCTGGGCTGGCGGGTCGGGTCTAGGAGCTCTTCTCGGGTCTAGAGACTAAAACCGGGTCTGTAAGTAATTTTTCTTCAATTTGGTTGCTGTCCTCTCTCCTGAAATCAAGAAATTACAGCCTAATTTCAACTCTATTGATTCAAAAAAATTTACAGACCCTTTTTCACACATTAATGTTCATAAACATGTGAGCAATTACAAATTTTAACAAGAAATTTAAAGAAAAACAATGCCAAAATCATAATAAATCCACTTTAGTTCATATTTCATTCAACAGTTGAATAGAAAGGAAAAAAACACCCACCAAAAGCAATTGAGCATAATTCTAGCATGCTCTGATACCACATGATGGAACTCGAGACATACGCAGCGGAAAAAGGACCTAATTATACTCTAATTGCTTTTAATTTAAAGGAAAAACATGCAATTTGAAGGGAAAAAAAAAACAGTAATGAACTTACCTTTGAAGCTCCCGAAAACTGCTTTTCCTCGCTAAATCTCGACCCGAACTCTTTCGGACCATGACTAGAGTTGACCTACTATCCTCTGGACTTAGAATCGGGTTGTGGGACCCGGTGGATAAAGAAAACCGAGAGAGAGAAAAGAGATGGAAAATAAGATGGATCTTTGGTTTTGGGTTTTCCCTTTGTTTTTTAGCCCAATTTTGAAAAACTAAATTTGACAAAATTGCAAGAGTTCTAAATCCAAATTCAAAAACCCAATTTATAGAAAAAACCATGCAACAATTGCATGAACCAAATCCATAAAAGCCCAACACCTATAATCCACTATCTTAGTGGGCTTAATGTTTCCACTATAAGCCAACACCTAGCCCACTATTTTGTTAGTGGAATTATCCAACAAAAGTTTGGATTTTCCCACTAACTTTAGTCAAAGGGCAAAATAGTCATTTGGTCAAAGTCAAACTTTGACCAAAAAGTCAACATTTTGACTTTTTATGATTTTTTTCGTGTTGACTAATTTTGACCTCTCAAGCATGAATCTGCATTCATTTTCTCGAAATTCAAATCACATTTGAATATAAGGTCGGTCAAAGTTTGACTTTTCAAAGTAAAAAAGTCAACTCTTTGACTTATTACATCTTTGATGTTTTCCATTATTTTCGAGCTTCCGAATATTAACGTATTCATATTCTTGATATTTAAATCACATTTAAATATTAAAGTTGTATCTCTAAACTGAAAAACCCGACCACTATATCACATATACTTGTCGGTTTCTCTCTCTTCACCTAATTCGAACAATTCGAATCATTCTATCATACTGTTCTAAGTTTATTCCATATGAGCTAGTAGGGGAACCTAATGGACCTATAGATCATTGGTTCCAACGATCTGAGATTAGCTGGCTAAACTCTTTAGACGGAGCTAATCAACATTCGTTAACTAACATGTCATTCCATTATAGTCTCGTAGTTGCACTCCCCTCACTATACATATATTTGTGTCCATTTGATATAACCATGATTAGTAAGCTAATCCTTCACAAGTTGTTCGTAATCTCGGTTGGGTCATAAAAACCATTTTACACCAAGACTACATCTTGTTCCTTAAGTTCCACTGATCCTCTAATAAACAATTGTTTAAGATCCAACCTATAAACCGAATCCTTCTCGGGCCAATGAGAGGGTGGGGCCCCTTGTTCAAAACCTAGATTCAGTATGAAAGGGAACAACCTATCTACTATCCCTATAACAGGTAGGAGTGAATTCCATTTTGCACCCTATGTTCCTAACTATCCACCCGATCTTACCCCTGAAATGAGAGGCTTATTGGGCCAGCGATATTGAGCTTCCCTCACCTATGCAGATCTAAGGATAATTCTGAGTGAACAGGAGTTCATAGTTAGCTCAGGATTAAGATTAAGTTACCTAGGTCATCAAGTAATGAAATAGTCAGTTTTATACATAAAATGACATTTAGAACGTAAAAAGTGACTATTTCATGGTTCAGTCTTATGTAAACTATTTACATAGGATGCCCCCACTCCAATATCTCTATATGAACGATTTAGGATCACATCGTTTGTACTAACTACAAAGTGGGCCGCATTCATAGTGTCCTCAGAATAAGGCGCCCAACCTTATTCATATACTATAGACCATTTTGACTATATATTTGAACTTGATCCACATTTATGTCACTACATAAAGTTCAAACTACATTAAATAGCCTTAGGACCTTAGTTTATTAGATTCAAGATTACAATTTCAATAACAACTTTATCGAAAAACAAAACATAATATGTTTATTAATTTATAAACTACGAGTTTTAGGACATAAAATCCAACAATATCCCATATAACACATAATCTATAGTTACATATTGTATCAAATACAATATAACCTATAGATGTATTTTCTCTCAACAATACATGACATTCAATATAAATCACATTTATATTAAATTCACCTATATGATTCTCATTCATATAATTAGTATTTGAATCATATTCAAATTCCTCTCATATTACCTTATATTATAATGTATTAAATACATTATATTAATTATATCTCATACCTAATTAATTTAATTAATTATATCATATATAATTAATTCCCTCAATTAATTTGAACACTTCAAATTAATCCAAAAATAATTCTCAACTAAATCCCTATTGAGGTACAAAGGGGATCTTATAGACCTATAGATTAAAGCTCTAACGATACTCGAATATATAATTAAACTCTTTAATTAAATTACCCAACATCCGTTAACTGCTGGTCATTCCAATAAAGACCGACAGTTGCACTCTTCGCACTACAGATAAATTTTTATGTCCAATGAATATAATCAATCAACAGTTGCACTCTTCGCACTATGGATAAATCTGGTCAACTAAAAACTGCTTCTACCCTAGAAGCGCCAACTGTGATGTCTTTCTTAGGGTCTATATGTCTGAGAATAACTCCATCTAATTAAGCGTTACATTCATGAGAAACTCATCATAAAGCTCTATACTATCGTGGGCTATAAAACTGGCTTGAGCCAATCCTCATATTATTCTTTAGCTTTAAAACAATCACATATCATTACTTAGACTCTGTTGTGGATGAGTCTAAAATTCCCTCTGAAAAATGAGGTTTTGAAGTCCCTGAATGCTAAAGCGCCAGTCAATTGATAACACATTTTCATAACCTCGTAATAACCATAATTAATCCCCGAATTCGGTTTTTACGAAAAAACCTTCTTGATTCATAAGTCCTAGCTTGGATTACTCGTATTTCCTAAAGATAGTTAACTCATTTCCCATGCAAGAGAATACATACTATCTTGTAATGCTCCAAACCCACTTTTAGTAACTTCTTACTATCAACTCAACTTTATTACCAAGTCTAACCTTTATACCAATAGTTATATTGGAAGGTCCAACTTACTTACTTTCGTGCATATACCATTATTGTCTTCCTCGAATTGGATTATTTTCTTTTCTCAATCAAATTAATGGTCTTGCTAGTTCATGTTTCCAACACTTGCACACAAAGTCAAAATCCCTTAAATATTACTAATGCCCAACATTTGCATTATAGTTCAATGTTTAACGTCTTAACTAATGAAGCCTCAACATACCATATCAATAGTTCTCGAACATCTACTGTTACTAGTTACTCCCTTTTAACTTATCCTTTCTCAATCTTCTATTTCGGTAACAGATTCTTGTGTTAAAACAAAGTTCCATACCAATCACCTACCTAAGCTATCTTTCCATCTAACACATATTATCCTAAAGTTCCACATGATAATGAGGTATTCTTTTTTTACACCAAAACCAATACCTTGTAACCCCTCTTATCAAGCCTTCAAACCATACTTAACTAGGAGTTTCGAACACATTAAATTTCTCTCTTTCCAAGAGAGTAAACTTTCTTGGATACTTTTATCTCATTCACACTTATCTCTCACTAAGAATTTCCATCTTGTAGAATTCTTCTTTGCCAATTTGCATACTTTTAAACTCCAAAAGACTTTTGTTTCTTCAAATTTGCCTAACTTGGATCTTCTCACCACAATAAGGCTCTGGTTTTCGTCTAGGTATACTAAAATAATCCTTCAACCTAAACAAATAACACCTTACTTTATCCCCTTTAAGTCCAAGGTCATGTCCAACTATTTTAGCTTCCTTTAATGACATCAACTTAGCTAAATATTCCAAAATAATTCTTCATATCATCACGTATACTTTATCTACTCCATCAAGTCGTAGTATTATCCAAGTGATTATGACTTATGAATCCTTTCTAAATTTCTTCTCAAAATGTTGGGTTTTTAATATCTTAAAACCTCTAATAAATCCATCGTCTCTTCCTCTTGTCCTTCATATCCATAAAACACTTTTTTTTAACCTTATTTTCGAGAATTTTCCATGTGAAGGAATTTATTTATAATGTCTCCAATTGCACCACAAAACATAACACTAGTCCTTAATGAATTCTTGTCAAAACAATTTTATTCGGGGGCTTAAACATATACATACCTTTATTTCTAAACTGTCATAACTCTACATAGTTTCATCAACCTTTAAGATCTCTGAACTGCGGTATATATTTGTTCGTTCCTAACATAATTTCCATGAGATTAACTAGTACCAAATGGCCTCATAATTTACTCTATTTTACTTTTCTCCTTTTGAAGTGTCGTACTTGATGATCCTCTTATAATAACCTCTAACGAGTCACTGACCTAGCATTAGAACATAACTGGTGCATTTAAGCTAAACAAATATTTTAATGCACAACTATCATAAAACTTGTAATTGATAGGACGTACTTGACGATGACGAGGAATCCGTTCATGGGCCATAGGGACTATCTAGACTTACATAATAAGTCAGTCTACAGAACCCAAAACATGGGCTCTGATACCAACTGTAACGACCCGACACCCTAGAACTTAGGTAAGTCCGTTACTAACATAAATGCATGCAAAGAATTTAAAACGGCGCTCAGTTATTTGAAATAAATGTTAATTAAAACAAGAGAAGTTCAAAAGACATTTATTAAATACAATTGTTAAAAACAATAATAGGGTACCCATAAATCATAAAGGTTAATAAATACATATGAAAAAAAATTCTTAATAATAAGTTTCAAGCATCAAAACTAAACATTAAGAGAAACATGAAAAGAACTCTAAATCTCATGATGCGGAAGCGTAAAAACTAGTCCTAGTGACACGATCACGAATTTCGCTGCACCATCGCCGGTACATCTCTACACTTACCTGAAACATCAACATAAGAAAGAATGAGTATGAAATACTCAGTAAGTAGCCCCACCACTGGGGTCAGGCTAGGCATCTATATCCTCTAGATACCCGCATATGACACATAAACACATGAAACAGACAAGAGACTGAGTCCTATCCTATTGTAGTTAAGTATGCCCACAAAACTGGTGGATCCCGAAGGAAACACAAAACTGGTGAATCCCAGAGAAAACACAAAACTGGTGAATCCCGAAGGAAACACAAACTGGTGAATCCCGAAGGAAACACAAAACTGGTGAATCCCGAAGGAAACACAAAGCTGGTGAATCCCGAAGGAAACACAAACTGGTGAATCGCGAAGGAAACACAAACTAGTGAAACCCGAGGGAAACACAAAACTGGTAAGCATCTAACTAATCAATGAGGATATTCACAAAGTCTCAACGTTCAAAGAATCAACATCGTACAATTCTAAAGCATACATGAAATCCTTGGTACCATGGCTCCATCACATACACATAATCCTCAACAACATATTATACAACATTCATGTACACCTTACATCAAAATTCTACAACATATAAGTATGCCTAAACACCAGCAGATCAGACGTCGACATAAGAAAACACAAACCATCACATACTAACGATCAAATGCTTAGGTGTGCATTTAAACAATTCAGTACTCGTGCCAGAACATACTTTGATTCAGGTTATACTATCAATCAACATGCTAACAATTTACCATAACATACATTTACCATGCTAGCATACAACTAAAGTCTGGCCCGTGGACAGTTCCAGTGGTAAGATTACTTACCTCAAATAAAGTCCAAAAGTTAAGTCAAGCGAACAAACTCCTTTCTAGCTTTCCACAACTTTTGAATGAGATTCTAGAACATGGACAAAAATTGCTCTTAACCTTTATGCCCAATTTTTAAACATTAAATCATTCCCAAATTACCAGCACAACTTACCCAAAAATGGTTTGACCAAGATCACCTCAAAGTTCTAACACCAAAATTTTGTTGGAATCAAATTCAAGTCGTTCACGTCTAAATTCAAAACTTCTCCAAAACTTGAATCTAAAGCTCAAAGTGTAGTTTGTTCCAAATTGTCTTCAGTCTCTCAAATAAATGCCTTAATCTAAGCAATTCAATAATAATGGTTAGAACCTCAAACAAATTCTAGCAACAACATTTTAATTCAATCCTTCCAAGGTTTAATATACTTACCAAAATGTTGCTTGGTCCAAAATTAGTTTCAAACTCAAATCCATTTGCA
Source organism: Benincasa hispida (assembly GCF_027475165.1). Classification (NCBI taxonomy): domain Eukaryota; kingdom Viridiplantae; phylum Streptophyta; class Magnoliopsida; order Cucurbitales; family Cucurbitaceae; genus Benincasa; species Benincasa hispida. The sequence continues at coordinate 31,094,007 of NC_143489.1, read as the reverse complement.
AACCCAACTTAATCCTACGCAATGCCTGACAACACTTCGACCTTACAATTTCTTCAATGCTTGAATCTATGGCCCAAACATAATGGGTGTTTACAATTTTAGCCAAAACCAACCGAGTAACCAAAATCTTCAAAAAAATTCTAAAAGACTCATATCTTACCCAAAACTTCACCACAAGCCAAAATCCGACAAACGGCAGTGAATGGAGGCAGTGACCGACGGAGATCGATGGCTGGGTTGGCGGCCTACGAACGGTTCGTAGCGGAACTAGACAGATCGAGTGGCTCTCGACGGAATGCAGCGGACGCCTTCGGATCTGGGCTCTCGGTGGAACACAGCGGACGAGGCATCTGCTCTGACCAGCCAGCGCGCTGAGGGGGCTTCGAATTGCTGACTGCTCGTTGGCATCGGGTTCGACGAAAAAATTGAGTTGTCGTCGACGGCTAGGTTTTCTCGGGGGGGAGGGGGCGTGCGGTGAGGTTGAAGAAGAAGATTTTAAATTTTTTTTATATAAAAATAAAAATAATAATAAAACAAAAACTAAAAAGGAAATAAAATAAACTTTATTTTATTCCTTTCCTTATTCCACTTTATACTATTAAATTCGTTTCCTTCCCAAAATGAAATTAATTCCTGTCATTAATTTCCGAATTGAATAAATTCAGCGCCAAAAATTAAATTCCGCAACTACACTTGACTTCCAAAATTCCAAAAATGCCCTTAATAAAAAATAAAATACTGGAATTACAAAAAAAAATAAAAAATATATATTTGGGGTGTTACACTCTCTTTATAATACTGTTGCTATAAAAAGAATTTGTATAAGATCGGACCACGAAATGAATAGTCTCTCTTTATAACATTGTTGCTAAAAAAGACTTACATTTCACCAGGATGAACATAGGTGACTTGATCTACCTGGTGAGTTGTGAACTCCTGCTGATGAGAGCGGTTCTTTGATCTGCATGAGTGAAAGTGGCCAGATTCACTGTCTCAATATGCCTACCATTTTGGGGAATTGTATGATTGGGGAGTTGGGAACACAACAACATAAAAAACAATTCACTCCTTCCCGATTGTTAGGGTAAGTAGATAAATTGTTCCCTTAAGGGCTGATTCCGAATCTTGAACAATTTGGCGCCACACTCTCTCTTGACCCCAGAGGGGTTAGGTTATAGTTTGGCTATGATTAATTGTACATTAGAGGGATCAGTGGTACTTAAAATGTTAAATGTAATTACAGGGGTAAAACGATAATTTTGACCCAGTTGTACTTACAAGAAATTTGTGAAGGGTCACGTATTATCGATTGGTTATATTCAATGGACATAGAAATATATATAGTGCGAAGAGTGTAGTTGTCGGTTTTTGGTGGAGTGACTAGTAGTTAATAAAGATTGATTAATTTAATTAAAGAGTTTAATTAATTAGTCTCGTACCATTGGAGCTTCGATCTATAGGTCCATCAGGTCCTTGTTAGCTCAATAAGGATTACTCAGAATCAAATTAATTTTAGATTAATTTGAATTGTTCAAATTAATTAAAGGGAATTAATTATATATGATACAATTAATATAATGTATGTAATATATTATAGTATAAAATTTTAATAAGAGAAATAAATATTTAAATATAATTCAAATATTAATTATATGAATGTGAATCATATAAAAACTATACTTTAAAATTAATATGAATACGATTCATATTAATACTATAGGTTATGTGAAAGAATTATAAACTATATGTTATATTATATGTGATATACTATAAACTATATGTTATATGTTATATGTGATATAACATATAGTTATATATATATATAGTTAACATATAATTAAATAACTCCTAGGAAAGTTATTTAATTAAATGCTCTCTCTCATAAAAATAATTGGAAGTTGGAGGCTTTGAGATAGAACGTGATAACAGAAACAAAAGATCTTTGATCTTCTTCTTCCTAATCTTTATTGATCTCTCTGTGATTTCACTATGTTCTCTCAAGGAAAGAAAACTTCTCTCTTCACCAAAATTTAACACAAGCCCACACAACTCTTCGTGATTCTCTCCTAGAGAATAACTCGGAAACACTTGTGGTAGTGTCCAAGGAGATATTGTTGTGTTGCTGTTTTGGGAGAAATAGAGAAGTTTTCTCGGTTGGTGTTCTTGTTGTGAAGAGGAAGTGAGAAGAATTTGTTCTTCAAGGGTTAGTTTCATTTTCTCTTTCATCTCTATTTTTATAATAGAAGTATGCTTAGGTTTTTTGTTTATCCTCCTATTTCCTTCGCCTCTGAATTTTAAATTTAAGTGGATTTATTTTTTGTCCCATCCCCTAAAAATAATTTCAAGACACAAGGCATTCAATTGCTTTCGTTTTGGAATTCAATTCCTTCGTAAACAACACTATATATTTAAACAAATATCACATATTAACTATATCTAAACAACAGTGTTAGATAGCCGCAAACCGAGATCTATCGTGAAGACCCATCTTAGCTTCATTTGTTTGAAACCTCAGATCTGCCTTCATCATGCTCTACCCAGACCCTCACTCATCCATGGAGCTCTCCAACATCAGATTTGCGCCACTAGATCTAGTGTCGCCCAACCAAGATTAGATGTCAATCAACCCATGTCTATTGTGGACGTCCGTTTGTGGACCTTTCCAACCTCAAACTCGACTTCGTTTGTTTGTTGTTGGCTTCAACTAGTTTTGCAACCTCCTTTGCTTGCTAGTTTATAGGAGAGGGAGAAGATTTTGTAATTTGAGGAAGCCATGAATGAAGGAAGAAGAAAAAGAGAGGGAGGAAGAAGTTGAGAGTGAGAAGACATAGAGATAAGCAAGAAGATGGTTTTTTTAGGGTTATTTGATGATGGAAGAGATATGGTTATTTAATGATGGGAGAGGAATGAATTTTTTTTAATGACGGAGGAGAAATGGTTATTTAATGATGGAAGAGAAACATAGATCAATGCAAAGTCTTAAGTGAATTAACACTTGAATTTGCAAGGAATTCTATCCCATTGGCTTTGAGGAGGACTAGTAGATTCGATGGCAGTGCGCCAGGGAAAGGGCCAACATACAAAGATCGTTAATTTGTATTAACAATAGGAACAATTCTAGGGATTTAATTAGACTATGGATGAAAACAGCGGCGGATCCAAAATTTTATATGAGGAGGCATGAGATCATATAAATATAATTTTAAATATATAATATTTAAATCAAATAATATCGTCAAAACGAGTATAACTAACTGACGTACTGACATTGTAAATTTCTGTCATATATAGTTCTTGAACTTAAAAAAATATATATTAGATCACTGGCATCTTGATTTGTGTGTCTAATATGTAATACCAAACATCTTTTTTTAATAAATAATGTAATTATTGACTACAAAATTAAAATTTTGAAGTTCAATCTGAAACAAAAATAAACTTTTCTTAATAAAACGATTAATTTTTAAAATTTTTAATATTTTATGAGATTTTAGATACTAAGTTGAAAGTTTATATATCTATTAGATATTTTTAAGAGACTTGTTAGAGTTAAAATTGAAAATTTAAATATTTATTAGACATAATTTTAAAAACTATGAATTAAACTTAAATATAATCTTAAAATAATGGCAATATAAATAACAAAATAAGAAATCTATATGTCAATAGGATGTTTATATGTCTTAATTTTTAAATTTAAAAATCAATAACTATATAATTATTAAACAAGTCTATTTTTTTTAAAAAAAAATATTGTATATAAAGATGGACATAAAAAATAATTAAGATTTTCCAACCCATTATATATAACATTTTCAACAAAAAATGGTTAAAATAAAAAAGGAAAAACATTAATAAACTTCCACCACCTGCCCACTGAAGCAATCTTTCTTTTTAATGTTTGGGGGCATGCGTTGATATATATTTAATATATAGATAAATATTTTTATATTTAATAATAAAATAATATACAGGTAAAACGACACGATGTGAGGGGTACATGTTCTCTTGGCCCATTCATAGATCTGCTCTGAATGAAAAATGAAATTTTTTAAATGAAACTATATGTAGTATGTAGGATTATATCATTTGAACATTAACGAACAATCATTTTTCAATTTAATCCCTGATATTTTTAAAATTTTAATTTTTATTGATTTATGTTTCCTAAATGTCAAAATAAATTTAGTTCATTATATTCTTTTTGAGGTGAGAGGTTCCTTCTCACATCACCCAATTCTTTACTAAAAAGCCAAAAAATATGACCATACAGGAACTTAAAATTGTTAATTCTTATGAGATTTTAATGGTCCAATTGCTTATGACAACAAACAATTTTGGCTTGTGTATCAAAAAAAAAAAAAAAAAAAAAAAAGAAAAAAGAAAAAAAAGAAAAAAAAAAAGAAAAGAAAAACAAACAAACAATTTTGGGTCGAGTGAGTTGTAAAGTGCTAAATTATATGAAATGTTTTTTTTTAAATAAATTGACGGGTGGGTTGTATTTGTCTATTTTATTGAATTAAAATATAGAGTTTTCTCACTTTTTTTTTTTAATTCAATAGTTTTCTCAAGAATTTAGACATTAGAATAGATAGAATATTTCCTTATTAATAGGGTTTTTTACCGATGACCCAAATTGAGAGAGAAATGAAATTTGTCCAACTTTTTGAAAATGAGAGTTTTTTATCCTTTCCATCAACTTCGGATGAAATTATTAAAACGAAACCTTCATGCTCCGGTGGAATGATCCATTCTCTCTCTTTACGCTTTCGCTCTCCTCTATCTTCACTCTCTCAGAGATTGCTCTCCTATCTCTCTTTCTCTTAGAATCGCTCTCCTCTCTCTCTCCACTATCTCCTCTCCTCTCACGATCTCGCTCTCTCGTTAGATCTGGACACAATCTCGTTTGCCGAAGAAGGATCTTGCAGTCTAGAGAAGGAGAAGGAGGAAAAAAGAAAAGAAAAGAAAAGAAAACACGGAACAATAGTGGAGGAAAAAGAGAGAAAATAGGGGCGTTATCATAAAATTACTTGAAGATGATATAAGCAAGAGGTAAAAGATCTTAGGCTTTAAAAAATGGGACAATTTTTTATTTTGGGCCTCCAAAATGAGCCTATTCGATGAGATTTTTGGAGAAATTTAATTCGTGGTTTTGAATTTTGTATTCGTATTAATTTCTTCAGTATAATGAGTACAATCTCTAATACATAATCCTTCAATGCTTTCTCTCGAAAAATAAAGTTTAATCTTTAAACTCAGTGATCTTCTTGAGTGATCGGTCCTTGGGACGATAATCTACTTGGAGGATCATCCTTTGGGCTTGTTGATTATTTTGGATTGTTTTCTAGTTTGTTGTTCATTGTCTTGGATCGGTCTCAAAACATTAAGAGGGTTATATTCTTCAGATCTTCAGAGCTTTAATCATATGGACTTCAGATCTTAAGAGCTTTAGTCTTTAGAGCTATAGTATGTCTTCTAATCTTCGAGGCTTTCAGAGAGTTATATTCTTCATATCTTTAAAAGCCTCAACCTTTGGATCTTCAAAGCTTTGGAATTTCAGTTTTCGGTTCTTCCCCACCTCCCCCAAATGAAGAGGTAACACCCTCTATTTATAAAGATTTCCCATGGACATTACATAGACTTGGGCCCAATTGCATTTGGGCCCAAATTTTGGATTTAGGCTAAAGTTGGGCTTTGGCTAATCTGTTATTTGGCCCAAATTTTCACCATGGACTTGAATTTAATTGGGTCCAGCAACTTTAATTACTCAATCCAATCCCATTTATAATTTCCACACAAGAGCTTTTATTGTAATGACATGACAATTTTTGTTAAACTGAAATTTCTCATTCAATAAATGCCTCTTTTAGAGATTTATGAACGTCTATATGGTGGGTAAATCTCGAAAAAGATAATTTCAAATCAAAGTATGATTTTTTACTTCTTTTGATGCATCATCTTGATCAAAATATGAATTTAGCTCAAAGTTTTTATTTGAGTTTTATTTGCTTGACACATTTTACACCAAGTGAACAAAAGTTGAATTTTACTCATTGACTTTCTTATTTGGGAGTAGGCTTTTATTTGAATTAAAGTAGAAAATTTGTGCTCCACTTTAATTGCAAATTAAAATTTTAGTATCCCAACATCTACCAATCTTTTCTAGATTTGGAATATACTCAATTCTTGATGTGAATTTGAAGTAAAATTTGGAATATACTTACTTTTGATTTGATGGAATTCTTGGAGTGTGTCTATATTTTGATTTGAGACAACACTTGGATTATACTAAGGTCTTGACATTGGATAAAATTTTGTTGGTACCCAAAATTTGACTTGAATTTGGAATAGCAATTTTTGTATTTATTCCAATTTTCATTTGACATTGCCAAATTTTAACTTGAGAATGATTTGATTTGGTATATGATTTACCTTCAATCCAAAAATTTGGTTTCATTTGAATTGAACTCTCTGGCCTATATAAAGATTGGAATATACCTGAATTTTGGAGTACAAATTAGTAAGTACTACTCAAATTTTGGCTTTAGGCTACATTTACGGAGGGTGTATCACACTAAATTATAGACACCGTATTTGGGCCGGCTCGATTTTTTTTTAATAACTTTAACTTATTAATGAAAATTTAAAATTTAATGCTTTTTTAAAAGGGTCTAAAAAAGAAAAAAAGTAAAAGATATTTTTCATGATTTATTTTAAAAAATTATTAAAATATTTCCCCTTTTCCATTCTTCATTCTTCCTGTTTCTCTCCTTCCAATCCTCTTCTTCCCCCATTTTCTCACTTCCCCTCTCTTCACTCCTCTACTTTTGAGCTAATTCTAGGCCATTATTATGGCTATAAATATGGAAAGTGAGGACATAATTTGGGAATAAAAAAAGAACCCATGGAAAAAAGATTTAGGTGAAGAGAAGAGGATTGAAAAAAAATACACGGGGAGGAGATTAGAAAGAAAACAGTAGTGAAAGGAAGAGGGCGGAAACATAGCGAGGAATAAGTGAAAAAGAGAGAAACTCCGACAAGCTTTCCATCAATAGCGCAACAACAATTCCGGCGGCGACCATCCACCTGCAACCTTCAAAATAAGAAGAAGAAGAGGTTATTGAAGAGGAAGGAAAAGAAGGTAAAATCATGGGAGGAAAGGAGGAAGAAGAAAGGAAAAAGAAAAGAGAAAAAGGGTGTTGAAATTAGTAAAGTAGTAAATGGTGTTTTTGTTCCCGCTTTTAAAAGAAAATGTTTCTATAATTTTTTTAATTGATTTTGGGTTATTCTAATTAAGCTTTGAATTGGTTTTAATTAGATTATTCTAATTAAATTCCAAATGGATTTTAATTAGATTGACCACGAAAAATGTTAATTTAGTTTCAATTTGAATTTTGTATATAAATCATAAATTGACTTATCTTTTAAGAATTTACAAATAAGAAGTTGGAGTTTTAATTTGATTAAATTCAAATATTTCCTTTTGAAATATTCCAAAAGATTTTAATTTAATTTCACTCCATATTAATTGAAATTTCAAAAGAATTTTAATTTTGTTTCCTCATTGTTTTTTACGAGACTTTGTTTTAGCTCAAGTCATTCCAAATTTCATTTAAATATAATATTGTTTCATCTTGGAGTTCTAAAAAATAACTCCAATATCAATTTGGTGTCCAATACTAACTTTCAAATTAGTTTTAAATCGAATTCCCTAAATTAAATTTAATTTGATTTAAATGATTTTAAATAATTTCTGTTTGGAATTTCTAAAAGCAACCTCAATTCCATTTTTAATTTGAATCTTTCATAACTGATTTTCAACTTGATTTTAATTTAAAGCTTTCAAATTGTTTCCAATTTCATTCACATTTGAATGTTTTAGATATAATTTCAATTTGGTTTTCAGCTAGATTTATAAAATGAACTATAATCTTTTTTTGAGGGGTTTACACCGCTCATAAGGGTTGATTCATATTTTATTTCTAAAATATGATTTGATCCACCTAAGACATTTCTATAAATATCATGTTAATCCTATGATGGAGTTGAGATTGTCAAATATCTCAAATTCTTGAGGTAAATATTTCTCTAATTGGGGAATTCAAACATAATAAATTAATGGACGTTTGTCCCCTCACAAAACACAACTCGACTTCATTCTTAAAGTTGTAATGTGATTAGTTAGACATTATCTAAATTTATTTTGACGCTTAGGTGTTAATTAAATGTTCATCTTCTAAATTGTATTTCAAGAATAATACAACGTTTGACACTGAATTTTAAATAAAATTAACTATATGCAATAAGCGTTGTCTAGATTGAGATACTTAAAGTTGATATTTAGGGAATGCCTCTATTGGGAACTATTCATTAGTTGTATTTTATTTAATTTCATTAACATTTTTTTTGAATAAACATATTTTCAAATAAGGACCTTTTTTTTTATAAAATAAATTGGATAATTAAAACAAGATGTTTTCGAACAGATGTTGTAGGGTGCTAATATCTTCCCTATGCTCAATGATCCCCAAACCTAAATTTTGAAAAGTAGGCCACTTTTTTCTTCAAAATAGGTGACCAATCACACCACAATGATTAATGGCGACTCCAAATATTTCACCTCGAAAGAGACCCTTAGGGAAAGACGTTGGCGGCTCCGCATTGCAATGACGTTGTGACATAAATGGAAGGCAATTTGGAAAGTGGGACCCATTTTTTTATGTTTGTTAGTGTTTGCTGACAATTCGTATTTGTACTGATAGGTGGGGTCCAATTAAAAATTTGTAATCAAGGAATGTAATCTGAATGTCGAGCGTGGGGTGATCAATTGAATTGTGTTTGAAAATTGAGAAGGACTCACACCCTTATTTCTGATAATTTTGTCTGAGTTTCCAAATTTACTCTCACACATCATCAATTATTGTTTGACTGCTTGGATTGATCGATAACGGTGAGTGTACAAATGATTTTTATATGGTTACCAATCTGCCATTAAATGGTACTGGTGACCATAGCGATAAACTTTTAATTGTATCATTTTGTCATCTTACTCATTTTCATATTTTTCATGCATCTGTTCAATATGTGTAATGTTTGTTTGTTAAGATATGTTGGCATATGCAAACAAACAAAATATAGAGATTTTCAATTTTTTGAAAAGTAGTTGGTACATGATGGGTGGTGGGAGTAGAAAAATAGAATAACAAAAAAGAAAGAGAAAAATGGATAAACCCTACTCCAAGCCACTGGAGATGATCACCAGTGGACATCGGGTATTAGTCTTCCTCTTGTTTTCCTCCACATTCTTCATCCCGACAAGACCTTCTTTAGCAGGACGTTGTTTCCTCCCTGTCTCCATTTTCCTTCATCTGGCCTATTGGTGGGCGCTGTTGGCGGAGGAAAGGGATTCCTCATGGAGGGACGAGCTTATTTATAGTTAGTTGTAAAGGAGCCGATGCCTTCAGAGATGTAGTCAGCGACGGGGGGGGGGGGGGGGGGGGACTCCTTGTCCAAGCTCCCAATCCCCTCGTGTGTACTCCTTGTCCAAGCTTGTAGTCCCTTCGTGTGTACTGTGATACGAAGAGTCGTCCATGGATGTCTTTGGTGTTGTTGCGGGAGTTGGTGGGCTCTCTGACTCAGAATTGGTGGGTACTCGTATGAGTCAAAGTTGTTGTCAATATCAGACCACATTTTTGTTTTTATCGAAGAAATGTCTACAAATTTCAAAGAATGGTAGTTCTATATATACACTTGCGGTGCATGGTTTGAGGGAGAAATATGCAGGGACAATTAACTGGTCGTTGTTCTTCACATAGAACACGTCGTTTCACTCAACCTATTGAGTTACCATTTGCGTTACCATTGACAGTAATGATAACCCAAACAATAAGCACATACATGTGACTATCCACATGCTGATACATAATGTAGTAGTTACTGTTTACTTACAGTCCCGTGCAAATTTAATTGATAAGTTAATTACTCGAGTAAATGACATTAATTTTCCCGATGTACACCAAAATGATTACAAGTCGTCCATCAATGTTTGATCCATTATAAAGGCGCGGTAACTGAAACGGAAGTCGAAATGGTTAAGGAAATGATAACTAAAAGAAGATGTATTATATTGAACAGTAACGATAAGACTATCAGTCATTCCACGTTTCACGAGTTCATTTAATCGTAACTTTAATGCTAACCCGAGCGAAAATAGTATGTTATGTGAAGATATGTTTTAATTAGTTTCTGCACATAGTGAATATAACTCTAGGGTTTGAACTGTGGAGTTTTGTGCATCTAGTTTGAATGGTCTGGATTAATGGCCGACTGTCGTTATCACATACCTATATATATTTTGATATTTGTCTGCCTCTGATAATTTGTCCCTTTTGGGTTGTTTATTCATTGTGTGTGTTGTGTGTTGTCTGTTTTTGTTGCTCTTTTTGTTTTATCTGCGAATAACATTCCTTCGGATGCTTCTTTATTCTTCGACGTCTATGGACCCTTTTTTGGGTTGTAGCAATGTACTTTTCTTAAATTTGTTGCACCTGCTTATTTGTACATTTGTTAATCGTATGCGTCTTTAGATATATCGCAACTTACTACTTCAAGGAGGAAAGTGTATGTTGTTGTGAACATGTTGGTTGTCATGCTTCGAGAAATACTTATTGGAAATGGTGTCCTAAATCTCCTAGTAATCTCGTAGTTTGTAAACTTTATATAAACATTTTTTTGTTAATAAAATAAGTGTTATTTTATCAGTATATACTCAATCCAATAAACTAAGATTTGAGGTTATTTTATGTAATTTAAACAAGTATGTAGAGACATACAAGTGGATCTTGTTTAAATAATAACCTAAACGGTCTATAGTAGATGGATTAATCTGGGTACCTTATCCTAGTGACACTACGGATACGACCTGCTTTGTAGGTGTTACAAGTGTTGTAAAGTGCTATAAATGATCTGATCCTGATCATTCATGTGGAGAGATGTGAGCGGGGGTATTCTATACAAAGTGTTTGTATAAGATCGAACCACGAAATGATTAGTCTCTTTATATAACGTCGTTAATAATAGAGACTTCTATTTCACTAGAATGACAATGGGTGACATGATCTGAATCCTGGGTGAGTTGTGAACTCCTGCTCATGAAGGTGGTCCTTTGATTTGTATGGGTGAGAGTGGCCAGATTGCCAACTCAACAAACCTACTATTTTGGGGATTCGTCTGACTGGGAAGCTGGGAATAGAGCCACACAAGACGAAACACGCTCCTTCCCCGATGTAGGGGTAAATAGATAAATTTATCTCTTAAAGGCTGATTTCAGGTCTTGAACATAGTAGTCATACCCTCTCTTGGCCTGAGAGGGACTTGGACATAGTGGGACTATGACTTATTGTTCATTAGAGGAATCAGTGGTACTTAAGGAGTTAGATGTAACTACAAGGGCAAAATGATAATTTTGGCCCAGCTGTACTTATTGATTGGTTATATTCAATGGACATAGAAATTTATTTGTAGTGCAACTGTCAGTCTTTAGTGGAGTGACTGACAATTAACAGATGTTGGGTAATTTAATTAAAGTGTTTAATTAATTATCCAAGTACAACTGGAGCTTCAACCTACAGGTTCATAAGGTCCCCTTTGTAGCTCAACAGGGATTTAATCTTTGGATTAATTTTAAGTGTTCAAATTAATTGAGAAAATAAATTGTATATGATATAATTAATTATAACGTACATTATAAATGAGAGGAATTTGAATATGATTCAAATACTAATTATATGAATGAGATTCATGTAATTAAATATAAATATAATTTATATTGAGGGGAATTAAATATTTGGATATGATCCAAATATCATTTATATGGATGAGATTCATATAAGTGGATTTGATATAAAAGTGATTTATATTAAATGCCATGTATTGTTGAGAGAAAATAAAATCTATAATTTATGTTGTATTTGATGCAATATAAAACTATAGGCTATATGTTATATTTGATATAACATATAGTTTATATATATAACAAAATAATTATTATTTATTTGAAATTAATGAAAAGGGAAGGAGTTATAACCCCCTCCCTTCATTCTCTCAATTATTACTCGTGAGATTCAAGAAGTTGGATTGAATGATACTGCTTCCTAATTGGCTCAAGAGAGAAGAGTTCTTTCCAAGAGAAAAGTTCTCTATAGAAATTTCCATCTCTTCCTCTCCATCTCCTTTCCCTCTTCCAAAGATTCAAGCAAAGCCCACGACTCTTTCTTGAATCCTTTATCACAAGAGAATACAGAAGATTCTCGAGTGGTGGTGTCTGTTGTTGAAGAAGGAGATCTGCGTAGAAGGAGGTTCGTTTGTGGCTTGTACGGGGGATTTCTTGAAGAAAGAGTTCTTCAAAGGTAAATGTTTCTGAAACCCTATGTAATTGTTTTAAAGCATGCTGTAATTTTAAGTAAATGCATATCTTGTTGTTGTTTTACTGTAAAACTTTATATTCAATATGGAATTTGGAACGATCTTTGCTTCTGCTCAAAGAATCTTTTTCGAAAATTTCCTTCAATTGGTATCAGAGTCAGGTTGTAGGTTTCTGATTCCAAATTCCATTCGTTTTATTGAATCGATTTACAGTAGTGGTGGGTTTTATATTCTGCATTTTGGTTCATGCGATGAATGGATATAGATGGATTTGTTGATGGATGTTTGGGGATAGAATGCTCTGTTTAAGGCATTTTTTTTTTAATTTACAAATTTAGTTTGTAAAGGCCCCTACCTTAATTATTGCAATCGAGTATGTAATTTGAAGTTTTGAGTTACTTGTGATGTTCCAGAGGCTTCAAAGAAGGGTACAGAGCGTTGTTTCGATGGAGAAGACGAAACAGAGGTTTTAGATTGTGTAGCTACAATTAAACGATTGGGTAGTTCATATAAAACCCACAATAGGCTATGAATTTATTTTCATGGATCATTTATATTATAAGTGTTATAATATATATATATATATATATATATATGGTTGACTCAGTTTTATAGTATACTCATGCATCATATAATATAAGCATTATACTATATGCTTGTATGTATAAATAACATAGCCATGCATCATTTATATTATAATCGTTATAATATATAGTTTGAATGTATGCATGTGACGTATGTTATTTCATTTCATTACTTTAAAATATATAAGTGTTATGTATATGTAGTAATGAAATGAACATTGCTTGATGCATGATATTACTTTAGGTAATATTATAAGCGTTATAATTTTTATAAAGTATGTCAATGGTTGCAATGTAGGTTTTAATTTGTTTCATTTACTTTATAAGAGTAATAAATAAATGAAATTAGAAATAAAAATCAATAACTAAGAGTTGCATGCAAACTTAAGTGAAATCATTTTTTAACCATAGGCGTTTGCTTTATAAGAGTTATAACTTAGTTGTTACACGTTCATCGTATAGTTGCTCGATGCATAGGCGTTTGCTACACGATCACCTGCAAGGTATTCTTTGTGGAGCGTTTCGAGGCAAGTGGTTCAAGACCCAGTTCACTTGTTCCGAACTGGTTGACTCAATTTAGCCTTTTCTTTCTTGTTTGGAGATTTTCTATCCCGGTTCATCAACTTTTAGTATAAATATACATGTGATGTATGTTCTTATTATATGTTATAATGTATGCCATATAGTTTTTAAAATCCACCATAGGTTATGCATTTATATTCATGCATCATTTTATATTATAAGTGTTATAATATCTAAATATGCATGATTTAAATACAAAATGCATGCTCATACATCATTTAATATAAGAGTTATAGTATATGTATGCATGCATTATAGCATATCCATGCCTCATTTATATTATAAGTGTTATAATATAAGGTTGAATGGTTGTATGGAATGTATACTATAGCATGGTTCATTACTTAGTTATATAAATGTTATATATTAGTAATGAATGAACATTGCATGATGCATGACATTACTTTAGGTAATCTTATAAACTTTATAATTTTATAAAGTATGTCAATACTTGCAATGTCAGTTTTAATTTGTTTCATTTACTTTATAAGACTTATAAATAAATGAAATTAAAAATTAAAATGAATAACCAAGAGTTGCATGCAAACTTAGGTAAAACCATTTTTTAAAATAGTTTTAAAATATGATTGAGATAGACCTAAGTTCACAAATTTCTAATGAGATTAGAAATTAGATTAATCTTTTTTAATCGGTTTAATAGGATTAAATTGATTTCAATAAAAGATTAAATTTGTAGCAAATATATCTATAAGGGACCTTTTGTCTAAGGCGGGTTCTGGCTAGGCTGGGGTACTTAAGCTAACGGAAACGGAACATCCCTACTTGGGAATCTACTTGGAAAGAGGAATTAGATAGATTTGCATGCATTTGTTGATTAACATTTGTTAAAGTATTTAACGAATATTAATCAATATTGTTTAACTTTCCAAAGTAAGTGTTACTTTTGGGCAAACTTAAACAATCACTTAGTAAAAATAATTAGCCATATTTTTTCTAAGTAAATTAAACCCTAGGTTGTTAAAATACTCAGTGGGAGGAAAAGATATATATGATATGTCATTTTTTCACTCATGTTTCTCCCTTAATATTCATACCGTGAGACTCATGCTTGGCTTTGAGGTGCCCTGGGAGCGTCTCCTTTCGGATGGTGTTTCGATGGGTCAATATCAAGGTGAATGGAGAGAGTATTTATAGTAAGTGGGAAAGGGATGTGTGTCAACATCTCCTATGATCTCTTTAATTGGTTTGCACCGTGAGACCTTCTTGCACGGCCTCGAGGTGCCCTGGGAGCGTTCCCCTTTAGATGGTTTGTGCAGTTGGTCAATATTAAGGCGAACTCCAGAAATAGATAGAATCGCTTTAGTTTTTGCCCCAATCGATTTTTCCCTTCGGTTGGCTCATTGGGGCGGAACTCTAGAATCTAAAATGAAGTGTCACACTTACGGAAAATTATTAAGCAAGTTAATGATTTCTTGACCGAATAGATGATTACTGATCGTTATAGGAATAAGAGTTATTCTGGTGCAATGATTGGTTGAGAGTGACTCAAGTCAACGAAGGGATAACTGACTACCCTTCAGTAGCTTTTGTCCTAAATCACTGAAGCGTCATTGCAAAATTAGATGTTTAATGGAGTTCATTTAGATTTTGCTAAAACTGATTGGATTCTTTAAGAGTTATGCTAAAATCTAATATAGATTAATGTGTTTTTTTTTTTTTCAGCAAATATGTCAAATAGCGATTTTTCGTTAGTTGCCTTTTCTAATTTGATCGTTTTTAATTATACAACGTGGAAAGAATCTATTAAAAAAAAATTCCTGGTAAACGACCACAAAATTGTCATGATTGAGGATTGTCCTCAAGTCCCAACCCCTAATGCACTACGAAATGTTTGTAATAGATTTGAGGTGTGGATGAAGGCTAATTCGAAGGCCTGAGTTCACATTTTGGCAAGCATACCTGATGCGTTGGCCGAAGGGTTTGAAAACATGGTCATTGCACATGAAATCATGGAATCAATGCGAGAATTGTTTGAACGGAAGTTCTCACTATTCAAGCAAAACGGGGTTGATGACAATGAAACCAATAGTGTCAGTTCCCAGGATAATCTTTAGTCCATATTGAATGTCAAGGGGCTAACAGAGAAAGCAAATGTTGCCAATTCTGATGAAGTTCACCGACGAAGATTGTCCTTTACAATGAAACTTAGAATTTATGATTTAGGTTCTAGAGCTGTTCCAACTACTCTCCAAAAAAGAAGAAATCCAAAGAAAATAAATATAATTTATTTGTCTTGGAGACGTGGTTAGTAGAGAATGATAATTCTGCCTGGATAGTTGATTCAAGAGCTACTAATCATGTGTGTTTTTCCCATCAAGTATTTAGTTCCTAGAAACAGTTGGAAGCTGGAGAGATGACTCTTAGAGTTAGTATTGGTGAGGCCATTTCAGTTGTTGCTGTAGGAAAGCTTAAGTTATTTTTTGACAAGAAACGATATATGTTATTAGATAACGTATATGTAGTTCCTCATATCAAGAGGAACCTAATTTATGTTTTCTGTCTGATTGAACAAAATTATTCCATATCCTTCTAAGAATAAAGTGTTTATTTTTAAGAATGGAATGGAGTTAAATGGAGTTAGGTTTTCGTTCAATGGAAAGTAACTTATATGTACTAAGGCCGTTAGTTATAAAAGCTATGCTCAATATTGAAATTTTCAAAACAGCAACAACTGTAAAAAGATCGAAAATTTCTCTTAAAGAAAATGCCCATATTTGTCATCTAAGGTTAGGTCACATCAATCTCAAGGTCGGTATAGATTTGGTTATCTATACCTAATGCAACATAACTCTGAAGCTCTTGAAAAGTTAAGGAGTACAAGACTAAAGTTGAAAACTTGTTAGGTAAAAAAAAGAAAAACATTACAATCTGATCGTGGTGGAGAATATATGGATTTAAGATTCTAAAACTATATGATAGAACATAGAATCACGCCCCAACTCTAAGCCCCAGGTACACCTCAGTAGAATGGTGTATCAGAAAGGAGAAACAGTACCTTATTGGACGTGGTTCGGTCAATGATGAGTTATGCTCATCTTTCTGACTCGTTTTGGGGATATGTAGTAGAGATTGTAGTTTATATTTTGAATAACGTTCCTCTAAAGAGTGTTTTTTAAACACCTTTTGAGTTATGAAGAAGTTGTAAAAGTAGTTTATGCTACTTTAGGATTTGATGATATCCAGCACATGTGTTAATGGCAAATCCCATAAAGTTGGAACCTTGGTCAAAAGTTTGTCTGTTTGTAGGTTATCCCAAGGAAACGAGAGGTGGATACTTCTATGATCCAAGTGAAAATAAAGTGTTTTTATCGACAAACGCTACCTTGTTGGAAGAACATGAGGGATCATAAACCACGAAGTAAACTTATTTTAATTGAGATTTCTAATGAGACTGCTAAGACTTCAACAAGAGTTGTTGGCTGATAGATCAACAAGGGTTGTTGATGTTAGTTCATCTAGTCATCCATCTCAAGAGTTGAGATCTTCTTAACGTAGTGGGAGGGTTGTGAACCCACCTGTATGCTACATGGGTTTAACAGAAGCCCAAAATATCATAACTGATGATGGTGTGAAGGATCCATTGTCTTATAAGTAAGCAATGGAAGATGTTGACAAGGATGAATGAATTAAAGCCATGAATAAAGAAATGGAGTCCATATACTTCAATTATGTCTGAGTGCTTGTAGATCAACCTGATAGGGTAAAAGCTATAGGCTGTAAATGGATTTACGACAGGAAAATATGTGTAGATGGAAAGGTACAAACCTTTAAAGCTAGACTTGTGGCAAAGGGTTATAACCAGATTGAGGGAGTAGACTATGAAGAAACTTTCTCACCTATTGTCATGTTAAAGTTTATTAGGATTCTCTTGTCTATAGCCACATATTATGACTATGAGATATGGAAAATGGACGTCAAGACTATCTTTTGAATGGTAATCTTGAAGAGATCATCTATATGAATCAACCAGAAGGATTCATTGAACAAGATCAAGAGCAAAGGTTTGCAAGCTTAATCAATCTATTTGTGGATTGAAACAAGCATATAGATCTTGGAATATAAGATTTGATACTACGATCAAATCTTATGACTTTGATCAGAATGTTGATGAACCTTCTATTTATAAGAAAGTCATTAACAGCTCAATAGCTTTCCTCGTGTTGTATGTGGATGATATCCTACTCATTGGGAATGACGTAGGTTTTATGCTTGATGTAAAGAAATGGCTAGCCGTCCAATTCCAAATGAAAGATTTCTGAGAGGCGCAGTTTTTTCTAGGGATCCAAATTATAAAGGTTCGTAAAAACAAAAAAGTTGGCCTTGTCTCAGGCATCGTAGATTGACAAGATGCTTATCAGATATTCGATGCACAATACCAAGAAGGCTTTATTACCTTTTAGGTATGGAATTGTATTGCCTAAGGAACAGTGTCCTAAGACTCCTCAAGAGGTTGAGGAAATGAGACAGATTCCCTATGCATCAACTATTGGTAGCCTTATGTATACAATGTTATGTACTAAACCTGATATTTTCTATGTAGTAAGGATTGTCAGTTAATATCAGTCCAATCCATGATTAGATCACTGGACGACGGTAAAAAAGATCCTTAAGTATCTTCGGAGAACGAATGACTGTATGCTCGTGTATGGAGATAAGGATTTGATCCTTACAGGATACATAGATTCTGACTTTCAGACTGATCGGGATTCTAAGAAATCCCTATTAGGGCCAGTGTTCACTCTGAATGGAGAAGCTATAGTATGACGAAGCATCAAGCAAGGATGCATCGTAGACTCCACTATGGAAGTTGAATACGTAGCTGCTTGTGAAGCTGCTAAAGATGTTGTTTGGCTTAACAAGTTCGCTACTAATTTGGAAGTTGTTTAAAATATGTCTTTGCCCATCACACTTTATTGTGTCAACAATGGTGCTGTGGTAAATTCTAAGGAACCTAGAAGTCACTGAAGAGGCAAGCACAGAGCAGAAATATCATTTGATTCGGGTGATTGTGCATCGAGGTGATGTGATTGTCACAAAGATTTCTTCAGTGCACAATGTTGCTGATCCGTTTACAATGGCTCTCACGACTAAAGTGTTCGAGGGTCATCTAGAAAGTCTGGGTCTACGGGATATGCGACACATTGTCTAAGGTAAGTGGGAGATGTTACTGGGGTATAATGTATGCCCTAGTTTCTTGTATTTTTTGTACTTTATTTGTATTGTACATTAGTCTCCCTAAGCTTTAGGACAAGTGAGAGATTATTGGGAATGGTGTCCTAATCTCCTTGTAATCTCGTAGTTTGGAAACTCGTTATAAACATATTGTTGTTAATAAAATAAGTATTATTTTATCAGCATATACTCAATCCAATAAACTAAGATCTGAGGTTATTTCATATACTTTACACAAGTATGTAGAGACATACAAGTGGATCTTATTTAAATAATAACCTAAATGGTCAGTAGTAGATGGATAAGACTTGGTACCTTATCCTGGTGACACTACGGATACGGTCTGCTTTGTAGGTGTTACAAGTATTGTAAAGTGCTACAAATGATCTGATCCTGATCATTCATGTGGAGACATGCGAGCGGAGGTATTCAATATAAAGAGTTTGTATAAGATTGGACAACAAATTGATTAGTCTTTTTATATAACACCATTAATCTTACATTTCACTAATGATTAGTCTCTTTAATTTGTATGGGTGAGAGTGGACAGATTGGCAACTTAAGAAGCCTACCATTTTGGCGATTTTTCTGACTGGAGAGCTGAGAACTCAACTACACAAGACGAAATTCACTCCTTCCCTGATGCAGAGACTGGTATATAAATTGCTTCTTTAAGGGATGATTCCAGATCTTGAACATACTGGCCACACCCACTCCTGGCTCGAGAGGACTTAGTCATAGTGGGACTATGACTTATTGTTCATTAGAGGAATCAGTGGTACTTAAGGAGTTAGATGTAACTATAATAGCAAAACGGTATTTTGGCCCTTATACTTACGAGCAATTTGTGAAGTGTCATCGTACTATTGATTGGTTATATCCAATGGACAAAGAAATTTATCTGTAGTGCGAAGAGTGCAACTGTCGGTCTTTAGTTGAGTGACCGGCACTTAACGGATGTTGGGTAATTTAATTAAAGAATTTAATTAATTATCCGAGTACCGTTGGAGCTTCAATCCATAAGTTCATAAGATCCCCACTGTAGCTTAACATGGATTTAATTTTTGGATTAATTTGAAGTATTTAAGTTAATTGAGGGAATTAATTATATATGATATAATTAATATAATGTATTTGATACATCATAATTTAAGGTAACATGAGAGGAATTTGAATATGATTCAAATACAATGAGATTCATGTAATTAAATATAAATATGATTTATACTGAGATGAATAAATATTTGGATATGATCGAAATATTATTTATATGGATGAGATTCATATAAGTGGATTTAATATAAATGTGATTTGTGTCAAATACCATTCATAGTTTAGAGAGAATAAACTCTATAGTTTATTTGATATATACAGGGTTATTATATAAGTGTATATATGTAATAAAGTAATTTATATATATATATATATTATATATATATATATATATATATATATATATATATATTATCTTGTTAATTTATTTATAACTCCTTCCCCACATTCTCTTAGAAAACTAACCTGTGATAAAAGAAGTTGAAAAGAATCATCTTCTTTCTGAATTCACAATCTAAGAAAAGTTCTCTGAAAACTTTTCTCTCTTATCCTCTCCATCTCTTTCCCTTTTCCAAGGTTTCTAGCAAAGACCACAACTCTTGCTTGAACCCTTTAATCCCAAAGAGAATATAGAGGGTTCTCGACTGGTGGTGTCCGTGTGTGAAAAAGGAGATCCGCAAAGAAAGCGTTCCATTCGTGGCTTGTACAAGGGATTCCTTGAAAAAAGAGTTCTTCAAAGGTGAGGTTTCTTGAAACCTATTTTTGTGTAAAAGCATGCTGTAATTTGATTTTGAATGCATATCTATTTGTATGGTTACTTTGAAGGGTCATCGCACTATTGATTGGTTATATCCAATGGACACATAAATTTATCTGTAGTACAAAGAGTGCAGCTATCGGTCTTCAGTGGAACTACCAGTAGTTAACGGATGTTGGGTAATTTAATTAAAGAGTTTAATTAATTATCCGAATATTGTTGGAGCTTCAATCAACAGATCAATAAGGTCCCCTCGATAGCTCAACAAGGATTTAATTGAGAATTATTTTTGGATTGATTTGAAATGTTCAAATTAATTGAGGGAATAAATTATATATGATAAAATTAATATAATATATTTAATACATTATAATATAAGGTAATATGAGAGGAATTTGAATATGATTCAAATACTAATTATATGAATGATATCCACGTAGTTAAATTTAATATAAATATGATTTATTTAATGATTTATATTAAATATCATAAATAAGTTGAGTAGAATTAAATATTTGAATATGATTAAAATATTAATTATATGAATGAGATTCGTATAAGTGAATTTAAAATAAATGTGATTTATATTGAATGCCATGTATTGTTGAGAGAAAATACATTTATAGACTATTTTGTATTTGATACGATATGTAACTATAGATATGTGTTATATGAAATATAACATATAGTTTATATACATATAATAAGGTGGTTATTATATGTATAATTATTATTAATTTTATTTTATTAAATTAATATTAATTAATTAAAGGGAGGGTGTTAAACTTCCTCCCCTCATTTTCTCTCAGTCAATTACGTGGGTTGTGTGAGAGAAGAAGATGGATTTAATTTATCTTCTTCCTGAAAAAAACTGATAAAAAAAGAAAACATTCCCTCCGGGAAAAACATACAGAGAAGAACAGTTCTTCTCCTCCCTTTCTTCCTCTCCATCTCCTTCTCTCTTCCAAAGCCCTAAGCCAGAGCCCACAACTCCTGTCATTCTCAATCACTAAGGAGAATATAGGAGGCTCCATTTGGTGGTGTCCTGTTTGGATAAGGAGATCCATTCGTTACTTGTTCGAGGGATTCTTGAAGAAAGTGTTATTCGAAGGTAAGGGTATCTGAAACCCTAAGTTTTCCTTTATTAATGCATGTTATAGTTTATGTAAATACATATCTTGTTCTTATTTAACTGTAAAACTTATATTTAACGAAAAATGAAAATCGGGACGATCTTACTTCCGCTCACGGTTTTCTCTTGTTAGAGTTCCTTCAATTGGTATCAGAGTCAGGTTTCGATCTTTGGACCTGTGAGTTATGGGCCCACCTTTATACTACATGGGTTTAACAAAAGCCCAAACATCTTAACTGATGATGGAGTTGAGGATCCATTGTCTTATAAACAAGCAATGAAAGATATTGACAAGGATGAATGGATTAAAGTCATAAATCAAGAAATGGAGTTCATGTACTTCAACTCTATCTAGGAGCTTGTAGATCAACCTGATGGGGTAAAACCTATAGGTTATAAATGGATCTACAAGAGGAAAAGAGGTGTAGATGGAAATGTACAGATCTTTAAAGCTAGACTTGTGGCAAAGGGTTATACCCAGGTCGACGGAGTGGACTATGAAGAAACTTTATCACCTATTGTCATGTTAAAGTTTATCAGGATTCTCTTGTCCATAGCCACATATTATGACTATGAGATATGGAAAATGGACGTCAAGACTACCTTTTTTAATGGTAATCTTGAAGAGACCATTTACATGAATAAACCAGAAGGATCATTAAACAAGATGAAGAGCAAAAGGTTTGCAAGCTTAATCGGTCCATTTATGGATTGAAACAAGCATCTCAATCTTGGAATATAAGATTTGATACTGCGATCAAATCTTATGGCTTTGATCAAAATGTTGATGAGCCTTGTGTTTACAAGAAAATCATCAACAGCTCAGTAGCTTTCCTCGTGTTGTATGTGGATTATATCCTACTCATAGGGAATGATGTAGGTTTTTTGACTGATGTAAAGAAATGACTAGCCGCCCAATTCAGAATGAAAGATTTCGGAGAGGTTCAGTTTGTTCTAGGGATCCAGATTATAAGGGATCATAAGAACAAAAGATTGGTTTTGTCTCAGGCATCGTATATTGACAAGATGCTTGTCAGATATTTGATGCACAATTCCATGAAGGGCTTATTACCTTTCAGGCATGGAATTGTATTGTCCAAGGAACAGTGTCCTAAGACTCCCCAGGAGGTTGAGGAAATGAGACGAATTCTCTATGCATTGACTATTGATAGCATTATGTATGCAATGTTATGTACTAGACCTAACATTTGCTATGCAATAAGGTTTGTCAGTCAATATCAGTCTAATCCAAGATTAGATCACTGGACGACGGTCAAAACGATCCTCAAGTATCTTTGGAGAACAAGAGACTATTTACTCGTGCATGGAGATAAAGATTTGATCATTACAGGATACAAAGACTCTGACTTTCAGACTGATCGGGATTCTTGAAAATCCACATCAGGGTCAGTGTTTACTCTGAATGGAAGAGCTATAGTATGGCGAAGCATTAAGCAATGATGCATCATAGACTCCTCTAAGGAAGCCGAATACGTAGCTGCTTGTGAAGCTGCCAAAGAGGCTATATGGCTTAAGAATGTCCTTACTGATTTGGAAGTTGTTCCAAATATTTCTTTGCCCATCACACTTTATTGTGATAACAGTGGTGTTGTGGCAAATTCTAAAGAACCTAGGAGTCACCAAAGAGGCAAACACATAGAACGGGAATATCATTTTTGAGAGATTATGCATCAAGGAGACGTGACTGTCATGAAGATAACTTTGAAGCATAACGTTGTTGATCCGTTTACAAAGCCTCTCATGGCTCAAGTGTTCAAGGGTCATCTAGAAAGTTTGGGTCTACGGGATATGCGACATATTATCTAGGGCAAGTGGGAGATGATACTAGGGTATAGTGCATGCCCTAGTTTATTGTGATTTTGTACTTTATTTATTTTGTATGTAAGACTCCCTAAGATTTAGGACAAGTGGGAGATTGTTGGGATTGTTGTCCTAAATCTCTTGTAATCTCGTAGTTTGTAAACTCTTTATAAACATATGGTTGTTAATAAAATAAGTATTATTTTATAAGCATATGCTCAATCCAATAAATTAAAATCCTAGGTTAATTTATGTAATTTAAACAAGTATGTAGAGACGTACAAGTGAATCTTGTTTAAATGATAACCTAAATGGTTTATAGTAGATGGATAAGGCTGGATACCTTATCCTTGTGACACTACGGATACGACCTGTTTTTAGGTGTTACAAGTGTTGTAAAGTGCTATAAATGATCTGATCCTGATCATTTATGTGGGGACATATGAGCGGAGATATCCTATACAAAGAATTTGTATAAGATTGCACCATAACATGATTAGTCTCTTTATATAACACCGATAATAATACACTTACATTTCACTAGGATGACCATAGGTGACATGATCTGAATCCTTAGTGAGTTGTGAACTCCTACTCATGAAGGTAGCCATTTGATTTGTATGGGTGAGAGTGGCCAGATTGCCAATTCAACAAGCCTACCATTTTTGGGATTCGTCTGACTAGGGAGCTGGAAACACAGCTACTTGAGACGGAATTCACTCATTCTCCAATGCAGGAGTAAGTAGATAAATTATTTCCTTAAGGGCTAATTCTGGGGCTTGAACATTGTGGCCACACCCTCTTCTAGCCCGAGAGGGACTCGGTCATAGTTGGACTATGACTTATTGTTCATTAAAGGGATCAGTGGTATTTAAGGAGTTAGATGTAACTACAGGGGCAAAATGGTAATTTTGACCCAGCTATACTTACAAGCAATTTGTGAATGGTGATCGCACTGTTGATTGATTATATTCAATGGACATAAAAATTTATCTGTAGTGCGAATAGTGCAACTGTCGGTCTTTATTGGAATGACCAGCAGTTAACGGATGTTGGGTAATTTAATTAAAGAGTTTAATTATATATCCGAGTATCGTTAGAGCTTCAATCTATAGGTCTATAAGGTTCCCTTTGTAGCTTAGGATTTAGTTGAGAATTATTTTTGGATTAATTTGAAGTGTTCAAATTAATTGAGGGAATTAATTATATATGATATAATCAATTAAATTAATTATATACGAGATATAATTAATATAATGTATTTATTACATTATAATATAAGGTAATATGAGAGGAATTTGAATATGATTCAAATACTAATTATATGAATGAGAATCATATAAGTGAATTTAAAATAAATGTGATTTATATTGAATGTCATGTATTGTTGAGAGAAAATACATCTATAGGTTATATTGTATTTGATACAATATGTAACTATAGATTTTGTGTTATATGGGATATTGTTGGATTTTATGTCCTAAAACTCGTAGTTTGTAAATTAATAAACATATTCTGTTTTGTTTTTCGATAAAGTTATTATTGAAATTGTAATCTTGAATCCAATAAACTAAGGTCCTAAGGCTATTTAATATAGTTTGAACTTTATGTAGTGACATAAATGTGGATCAAGTTCAAATATATAGCCAAAATGGTCTATAGTATATGAATAAGGTTGGGCACCTTATTCTGGGGACACTATGGATGTGGCCCACTTTGTAGTTAGTACAAATGATGTGATCCTGAATCGTTCATATAGAGATATGTGAATGGGGGCATCCTATGTAAAGAGTTTACATAAGACTGAACCGCAAAATAGTCACTTTTTACGTTCTAAATGCTGTTTTATGTATAAAACTGACTATTTCGTTAATTGATGACCTAGGTAACTTAATCTTAATCCTGAGCTAACTATGAACTCCTGTTCACTCGGAATTATCCTTAGATCTGCATAGGTGTGGACAGTTCAATAACGCTGGCTCAATAAGCCTCCCATTTCAGGGGTAAGATCGGGTGGATAGCTGGGAACATAGGGTGCAAGATGAAATTCAATCCTATCCGTTATAGGGATAGTAGATAGGTTGTTCCCTTTGGTACTGAATCCAGGTCTTGAACAAGAGGCCCCACCCTCTCCTTAGCCCGAGAGGGATTTGGTTTATAGGTTGGACCTTAAACCAATTATTTATTAGAGGATCAGTGGAACTTAAGGAACAAGATGTAGTCTTGGGGTAAAACGGTTTTTATGACCAACCGAGATTACGACTAACCTGTGAAGGATTAGCTTACTAATCATGGTTATATCAAATGGACACAAATATATCTATAGTGAGGGTAGTGCAATTACGAGACTATAGTGGAATGACCCGTTAGTTAACGAATCTTGATTAGCTCCATCTAAAGAGTTTAACCAGCTAATCTCAGATCGTTGGAGCCCATGATCTATAGGTCCATTAGGTTCTCCTACTAGCTCATGTGGAACAAACTTAGAATAGTATGATAGAATGATTCGAATTGTCGAATTAGGTGAAGAGAGAGAAACCGACAAGTATATGTGATATAGTGGTTGGGTTTTTCAGTTTAGAGATACAACTTTAATATTTAAATTTGATTCAAATATCAAAAATATGA
Source organism: Benincasa hispida (assembly GCF_027475165.1). NCBI lineage: Eukaryota > Viridiplantae > Streptophyta > Magnoliopsida > Cucurbitales > Cucurbitaceae > Benincasa > Benincasa hispida. The sequence goes on along the minus strand of NC_143489.1, from coordinate 31,067,834 downwards.
ATACGTTCATATTCGGAAGCTTGGAAATAATGGAAATGGTCAAAGATGTAAAAAGTCAAAGAGTTGACTTTTGACTTTGAAAAGTCAAACTTTGACCGACCTTATATTCAAATGTGATTTGAATTTCGTGAAAATGAATGCGGATTCATGCTCGGGAGGTCAAAATTAGTCAACATGAAAAAAAAATCATAAAAAATCAAAATGTTGACTTTTTTGGTCAATGTTTGACTTTGACCAAATGACTATTTTGCCCTTTGACTAAAGTTAGTGGGAAAATCCAAACTTTTGTTGGATAATTCCACTATTAGGTGTTGGCTTATAGTGGAGACATTAAGCCCACTAAGATAGTGGATTATAGGTGTTGGGTTTTTATGGATTTGGTTAATGCAATTGTTGCATGGTTTTTTCTAGAAAATGAGCTTTCATTTTGAATGAAAAGAATTTTGCCATTTTGTCAAATTTTTTTTGTAAATTTGGGCTAGAAAATTCTAATTTTTTTTTTTGGAGAAAAATTTAAAACCCAAACCTAATCCAAAATTCCATTTCTTTTTTCCATTTCTTTCTCTCTCTCGGTTTTCTTCATCCACCGGATCCCACAACTCGGTTCTGAGTCCAGAGGATAGTAGGTCAACTCTAGTGGTAGTGTGAAAGAGTTCGGGTCGAGATTCAGTAGGAAAAGCAGTTTTCGAGAGCTTCAAAGATAAGTTAATTATGGTTTTTTTCCTTCAAATTGCATGTTTTTCCTTTAAATTAAAAGCAATTAGAGTGTACATAGATACTGATTCCGCTGCGTATGTCTCGTGTTCCATCATGTGGTATCAGAGCATGCTTTAATTATGCTCAATTACTTTTGGTGAGTGTTTTTTTCCCTTTCTATTCAAGTGTTGAATGAAATGTGGACTAAAGTGGATTTATTATGATTTTGGCATTGTTTTTCTCTAAATTTCTTGTAGAAATTTGTACTTGCTCATATGTTTATGAGCATTAATGTGTAGAAAGGGTTCGTAAATTTTTTGGAGTCATTAGAGTTGAAATTAGGCTGTAATTTCTTGTTTCCGGGAGAGACAACAGCAGCAAATTGATGAAAAATGCATCACATACTCGAATTTAGCCACCAGACCCGAGAGAAGGCTCCCAGACCCGACCCGACCCAGTTCGCCACCCGGATTCTCTCGCACGTGCGCCTGGCTTCACATACCTGCCTAGTCGGATCCGACCTGAGAGCCCGTCCGCTCCGATTCGCGCGACCCGATTCGAAACTGCCCGCGACTCGTGCGCTCGCTCCGCCTCCGTCGACCCGACCCGCACTTTTGTTGACTGCACCAGCGTGCGTTGACCAGTTGGTCCAGACGGTCTGGACCGGTCTGTTTGACCTGTTGAGCCGGTTTGACCGGTTCAACTTGGTTTTCGGAGTTTTTGGGCCGGTTCGGAAGTTTTTGGCCTGGTTCGAGAGTTTTTTGGCCGGTTCAAGATGGTTCAAAGTGTTTGAAGCCAATTCTGAGAAGCTGATTGCTGAATTTTGTAATAAATTAGTTATTTATTTGTTTTTAATGCCAAAATCGATCCACTTTAGTGTTGTTTACATATTATGCATGTGATGTATAATGTTGTTTGATTATGTGTGCATATAGTATGCCATATAGTTTTAAAACCTCACCATAGGAAAATCATGTGACATGCATTTGTTATATCTTATAAGTGTTATAAAATATATACTATGCATGCTTAGTTTTATGAGAAGTGTTATATTCAAGCATGTTTGATTGAAGGAAGCATGTTATAGATGAATGCTCTAGGGTTATAATTGTTATAATTTATTTTATAATTGTTATAAAATAACCTAGACTTCTAAAATCTATAACAAAGATAAGATGCATGCTCATTTAGGGTTAACCATCGAGCAATCCTAATTTTCATCGAAAATAGGTCGATATCTTGTAAAACCGAATTTACAAGAAAACTCACCCGACAAGATCTTGGCAAGAAGTCAGATAAAATGACTAAGGTTGAAGGTTTTTAAGTTGACGGTTCACAGAACACCTACTACCTGGAGATCGAGTCGACGTCTGAGTTAAGTTAAACCGGTTTTATGAGCATGCGTGAGCGGTGTAAGGTAATAAAATTTATTTATCACCTAGACATCATAGGTTAAAAATCCAGTATAAAAGTTATACTCGGATAGATCATCTAGAGTTAGGATATGTTTAGTTAGCCGAAATGTATCGCTAAGTATTTTATACCCTAACCGTCCAGAACACTTCAGCTGGAGAGAAGTAATGTACTTTTAGCTCTAACATCTCTAAAAGTTCACACCTCATGCTTGGCTTTGGGCCACCCTGGGAGCGAACTTCATTCGGAGAGTGTTTGCATGAGTCAATACCAAGGTGAATAGGGGAAGTTGTTCATAGTAAGTGGGAGAAGGAAGTGTGTCAACACATCCTACAGTCTCTTCCATTAGGTCGCACCATGAGATTCCTATAATGCGCTTGCATGTTTGCCCTGGAACGACTTTACCAATCGGAGGGTTGTATTATAGGATTCGAAACTCCACGAACTCTAGAAATTGATAGGGTCTCTCAGGTCCGTTTTCATTCTTGTCTTTCCAACTTCTGGAGCATAATGATTCCGATCTTTGAGGTCTAATAATGGAGGGTCACACTTACGAGAATTACTAAGTGTTAGTAAATTCTTGTCCAAAGTAGCGATAACTAAGTTACTATAGGAATAAGAGTTATTCTGGTAATAGTATCTAGTCAAGATAGTCTTAGTTCAATGGAGGAAAAATCGATCACCCCTCGGTGGAGGTTATTCTAAACCATTGAAATATCGTTGCAAAATATAATAATGAAGGGTACATTATTAGATTTTTTGCTAAACTTGATTGGATTTAAAAGATTAATATTTTTTTACTAAAAAGGATATGTTTTCTTTTCAATATGACTAGCTCTTTAGATCAACTCTTAGCTTTCGAGAAACTAAACGGCGATAATTACTCAACATGGAAAGCAAATTTGAATTCAACACTAATAATAAATGACCCGAGATTTGCCTTAACTTAGGAATGTCCTCAGGCCCCTACCTCGAAAGAAGCACAAAGTAAATATGATTTACTAGTTGCTGAGACATGTTTAGTGGAGGATGATACCTCAAACTGGATATTGGATTCAGGAGGCACTAAACATATTTGCTTCTCTTTTCAGGAAACTAGTTCCTGGAAAAAGCTTGAAGAAGGCGAGATCACCCTCAAGGTTGGAAAATGAGAGGTTGTCTCCGCCGAAGCAGTAGAAGACTTAAAAGTTATTTTTCAACGATAGATATATCATACTTAAAGATGTTTTGTATGCACCTCTTATGAAGAGGAATTTAATATCTATCGCTTATATTATGGAACAAATGTATAAAATATCTTTTGAAGTTAATGAAGCGTTCATTTTCAGAAAAGGTATTCAAATTTATTCTGCTATACTTGAAAACAACTTATATAAGTTAAGACCAACTAAAGTAAAATTTGTCTTAAATATTGAGATGTTTAGAACAGTCAAAACTCAGAATAAAAGACAAAAAGTTTCTTCTAATGCCTATCTATGGCATTTAAGACTTGGTCACATAAATCTCAATAGGATTGAGAGATTGGTTAAGAATGGACTCCTAAATCAGTTAGAAAACAATTCTTTACCTCCATGTGAGTCTTGTCTTGAGGGAAAAATGACTAAGAGATCTTTTACTGGAAAAGATCTCAGAGCCATAATACCCTTAGAGCTCGTACATTCGAACCTCTGTGGACCGATGAATGTCAAAGCACGAGGTGGGTATGAATATTTCATTAGTTTTATTGATGATTATTCAAGGTATGGTCATATTTACCTAATGCATCACATGTCTGATTCTTTTGAAAAGTTCAAGGAATATAAGGCTGAGGTTGAGAACTAGTTAGGTAAAAAAATTAAGACATTACGATCAGATCGAGGTGGGGAGTACATGGACTTAAGATTCCAGGACTATATAATAGAACACGGAATCAAGTCACAACTCTCTGCACCTAATATGCCTCAGCAGAACGGTGTATCTGAAAGAAGAAATAGAACTTTATTGGACATGGTTCGCTCAATGATGAGCTTTCCTGAGTTACCTGATTCCTTTTGGGGACATGCATTAGAGACTACTGTCTATATTTTGAATAATGTTCCCTCTAAAAGTATTTCAGAAACACCTTATGAGCTATGGAAAGGGTGTAAAAACAGTTTATGTCACTTTAGGATTTTGGGATATCCGACACACGTGTTTGTGCAAAATCCTAAAAATTTGGAACGTCGTTCAAAACTATGCCTATTTGTAGGTTATCCAAAAGAAACAAAAGGTGGTCTATTTTACGATCCTCAAGAGAATAAGGTATTTGTATCGACAAATGCCACATTCTTAGAGGAAGACCACATAAGAAGTCATCAACCTCGCAGTAGACTAGTATTGAATGAAATTTCCAAAAACACTGTAGATAGAGCTAGTTCATCTACTAAAGTAGTAGATAAAACTAGTACATCTGGTCGGTCACATCCTTCTCAAAAGTTGAAAATGCCTCGATGTAGTGGGAGGGTTGTTCATCAGCCTGACCGTTACTTGGGTTTAGCAGAAACACAAGTTGTCATACCTGATGACGACATAGAGGATCCATCGACCTATAAACAGGTGATAAAAGATGTGGCATGTGATCAATGGGTCAAAGCCATGAACCTCGAAATAGAGTCTATGTACTTCAATTTTTTCTGGGATCTTGTAGATCAACCAAATGATGTAAAACCAATTGGTTGTAAGTGGATCTACAAGAGAAAACGAGACCAAGCCCGTAAAGTACAAACTTTTAAGGCTCGACTTGTGGCAAAGAGTTATACCCAGAAAGAGGGAGTGGAATATGAAGAAACTTTCTCTTTCATTGCTATGTTTAAGTCAATTAGAATACTCTTATCCATTGCCATCTTTTATGACTATGAAATTTGGTAGATGGATGTCAAGACAGCCTTTCTAAACGACGATCTTGAGTAGAGTATCTATATGGCTCAACCAGAGGGGTTTATTGCACAGGGTCAAGAACAAAAGGTTTGTAAGCTTCAGAAATCCATTTATGGGTTGAAACAAGCTTCTAGATATTGGAATATAAGTATGGCTTTGAACAGAATGTTGACGAACCTTGTGTTTACAAGAAGATCGTCAATTCTACTATTGCGTTCTTAGTTTTATATGTTGACGATATTCTACTCATTGGGAATGAAGTAGGTTACCTATCTGACATCAAGAAATGGCTAGCAACGCAGTTCCAAATGAAAGATTTAGGAAATACGTAGTATGTTCTCGGGATTCAGATTATTCAGAACCGCAAGAACAGAACACTAGCCATGTCTCAAGCAACTTATATAGACAAAATGTTGTCTAGGTATAAGATGCAGAATTCCAAAAGAGGTCTGTTACCTTACAGATATGGAATTCATTTATCAAATGATCAATGTCCTAAGACACCTCAAGAGGTTAAGAATATGAGACACATTTCCTATGCTTCCGCAGTAGAGAGGCTGATGTATGCAATAGACCTGACATATGCTACGCAGTAGGGATAGTCAGTACGTATCAGTCCAATCCTGGATATGATCATTGGACTGCCGTTAAGAATATCCTCAAGTATCTTAGGAGAATGAGGAACTACATGCTCGTGTATGGTACTAAGGATTTGATCCTTACTAGATACACTGACTCTAATTTTCGAACTGATAAAAATGCTAGAAAGTCTATATCTGGATCAGTGTTCACTCTTAACAGAGGAGCAGTAATGTGGAGAAGTGTGAAGCAAAACTGTATTGCGGACTCCACAATGGAAGCTGAATACGTAGCTGCTTGTGAAGCAGCAAAAGAAGTAGTATGGTTGAGGAAATTCTTGATAGATTTGGAAGTCGTTCCAAATATGCATCTTCCTATCACCTTTTATTGTGATAATAGTGTGCAGCTGCAAATTCAAGAGAATCAAGAAGCCATAAGCGCGACAAGCATATTGAGCGCAAATTCCATCTGAACCGGGAGATTGTACATCGTAGAGACGTTGTAGTAACCCAGATATCTTCTGAGCAAAACATTGCTGATCTTTTTACAAAGACCCTCACGGCTAAAGTGTTTGAAGGTCACCTACAGTGTCTAGGTCTACGAAGTTTGTAAACTAGGACAAGTGGGAGATCTTTTAGGTATATGCCCTAGTTTATTGTATTCATTTGTTTATTGTACTCATATGTTTCTCACTTAAATTCAACATTGTGATACTCCACTAGGAGTTTTAGTCCAAGTAGGAGTTTGTTGGATTTTATGTCCTAAAACTCGTAGTTTGTAAATTAATAAACATATTCTGTTTTTTTTTCCCGATAAAGTTGTTATTGAAATTGTAATCTTGAATCCAATAAACTAAGGTCCTAAGGCTATTTAATGTAGTTTGAACTTTATGTAGTGACATAAATGTGGATCAAGTTCAAATATATAGCCAAAATGGTCTATAGTATATGAATAAGGTTAGACGCCTTATTCTGGGCACACTATGGATGCGGCCCACTTTGTAGTTAGTACAAACGATGTGATCCTGAATCGTTCATATAGAGATATGTGAGTGGGGGCATCCTATGTAAAGATTTTACATAAGACTGAACCATGAATTAGTCACTTTTTACGTTTTAAATGTCGTTTTATGTATAAAACTGACTATTTCGTTAATTGATGACTTAGGTAACTTAATCTTAATCCTGAGCTAACTATGAACTCCTGTTCACTCGGAATTATCCTTAGATCTGCATAGGTGAGGGCAGCTCAATAACGCTGGCCCAATAAGTCTCCCATTTCAGGGGTAAGATCGGGTGGATAGCTGGGAACATAGAGTGCAAGATGGAATTTACTCCTATCCGTTACAGGGATAGTAGATAGGTTGTTCCCTTTAATACTAAATCCAGATCTTGAATAAGCGGTCCCACCCTCTCCTTAGCCCGAGAGGGATTCGGTTTATAGGTTGGACCTTAAACCAATTGTTCATTAGAGGATCAGTGGAACTTAAGGAACAAGATGTAGTCTTGGGGTAAAACGGTTTTTATGACCCAACCGAGATTACGAACAACCTGTGAAGGATTAGCTTACTAATCATGGTTATATCAAATGGACACAAATATATATCTATAGTGAGAGGAGTGCAACTACGGGACTATAGTGGAATGACCCGTTAGTTAACGAATGTTGATTAGCTCCATCTAAAGAGTTTAGCCAGCTAATCTTGGATCGTTGGAGCCCATGATCTATAGGTTCATTAGGTTCCTCTACTAGCTCATATGGAATAAACTTAGAACAGTATGATAGAATGATTCGAATTAGGTAAAGAGTGAGAAACCGACAAGTATATGTGATATAGTTGTTGGGTTTTTCAGTTTAGAGATACAACTTTAATATTTAAATTTGATTTAAATATCAAGAATATGAATACGTTCATATTCGGAAGCTAAGAAATAATGGAAATGGTCAAAGATGTAAAAAGTCAAAAAATTGACTTTTTTACTTTGAAAAGTCAAATTTTGACCGACCTTATATTCAAATGTGACTTGAATTTCGAGAAAATGAATGCGGATTCATGCTCGAGAGGTCAAAATTAGTCAACATGGAAAAAAATCATAAAAATCAAAATGTTGACTTTATGTCAAAGTTTGACTTTGACCAGATGACTATTTTGCCCTTTGACTAAAGTTAGTGGGAAAATTCAAACTTTTATTGGATAATTCCACTACTAGGTGTTGGCTTATAGTGGAGACATTAAGCCCACTAAGATAGTGGATTATAGGTGTTGGGTTTTTATGGATTTGGTTCATGCAATTGTTGCATGGTTTTTTTCTATAAAATGAGCTTTCATTTTGAATAAACAGAGTTTTGCCATTTTGTCAAAATTGTTTTGTAAATTTGGGCTAGAAAAATCTAATTTTTTTTTTTTTTTTGGAGAAAAATTTAAAACCCAAACCTAATCCAAAATTCCATTTCTTTTTTCCATCTCTTTCTCTCTCTCGGTTTTCTTCATCCACTGGGTCCCACAACTCGGTTCTGAGTCTAGAGGATAGTAGGTCAACTCTAGTGGTGGTTTGAAAGAGTTCGGGTTGAGATTCAGCAGGAAAAGCAGTTTTCGAGAGCTTCAAAGATAAGTTAATTACTTTTTTTTACCTTCAAATTGCATGTTTTTTCCTTTAAATTAAAAGCAATTAGAGTGTAATTAGGTCCTAATTCCGCTGCGTATGTCTAGTGTTCCATCAAATATAACATATAGTTTATATATATATATATATAATAAGGTTGTTATTATATGTATAATTATTATTAAATTAATTTAACTATTTAAAGGGAGAGAGTTACAACTTCCTCCCCCATTTTCTCTCAGTCAATTATATAGGTTGTGTGAGAGAAGAAAACGGATTTGATTTATCTTCTTCCCAAAAAAAATCTGATAAAAAAAAAGTTCCCACTGGGAAAAACTTACAGAGAAGAGAAGTTTTTCTCCTCTCCCTCTTCCTCTCCATCTCCTTCCCTCTTCTAAAGCTCTAAGGCAGAGCCCACAACTCCTACCATTCTCAATCTCTAAGGAGAATATAAGAAGCTCTGTTTAGTGGTGTCCCGTTTGGAGAAGGAGATTCGTTCGTGACTTGTTCGAGGGATTCTTGAAGAAAGTGTTGTTCAAAGGTAAGTGTTTCTAAAACCCTAAGCTTTCCTTTATTATTGCATGCTATAGTTTATGTAAATGCATATCTTGTTCTTGTTTAATTGTAAAACTTATATTCACCGAAAAATAGAAATTAGGATGATCTTACTTCCGCTCACGGTTATCTCCAGTTACTCCTTCAACTCTCAGTACCTGATACACCTCAACAGAATGGTGTATTAGAAAGGAAAAATAGAACCTTGCTGGACATAGTACGGTCTATGATGAGCTATGCTCATTTACCTGATTCTTTTTTGGGTTATGTAGTAGAGACTTCAGGATATATCCTGAACAACGTTCTATCCAAAGAAACAAAGAGTTGTCTCTTTTATGACCATAAGGAGAACAAGGTATTTGTATCAACAAATGCAGCGTTCTTAGAGGAAGATCATATAAGAGATCACAAACCACGCAGTAAATTATTTTAAGTGAAAATTTCAATGAAAATATCAATACATCAGCAAGAGATGTTGACAATGCTAGTACCTCAACATCAAGAGTTGGGAGAGCCTCGTCATAATGGGACGGTTATATCCCTTCCTACGAGATATATGGGTTTAACAAAAGCCCGCATTGGATTTAGTTGAATTGTAAAACTAAATAACAATAATTAAGATTTGTTTTATACATGTAATAATAGCCAATTGATTATAACTCAATTTTATTTACCTTTACGGGGAGCCATGTTGTATTGGCACTTTTTTGTATTTAGTAAGTACTTTGAGCCATATACATTTTCATTGCCCTAAATAAAGGACAAGAACGTTAAAAAAAAATGTCAACCTTTTAACAAATATATGAAATTGGAAATTTAACTATTTTAATATAATATTCAACAAACTTACATATTTACAACATGTTTCATATATCATCCAACCTGCTATAATGTAGTAAACCTAAAATATATGTTTATTTGCATGTATATTAACAATAGACAATATCCAATGACCCCTATTAGAAGGAATGGAAATGAGTATGACTACGTTCTTATCTAAAGCTACATAAAAATCCAATTAATATACAATAATGTAAACTCTTATCTAGCATTGTATAGAATGAGCACCATTTGTCGTGGTTGATCTGAGAAGACCATTGATAGAGTCCTTGCTTGATTGGTCGGTATCCCAAAGCAAGGTGCGATATCGTTGGAGTCGACTACTTTGAAGGTATTCAATACTTTTGACTCTTCAAAATATTTCCAAGGAAACCAATATATACACGTTAAACAAATTCATTACTTTTATCCTTTTAATAATTACACATAAAATAATCAAATGTGTCACTTACTCAATATAGACTAATGAACATGAATTTGAAATTTCCTCCATTCCAACAGCCGTATGATATCCTTTGGCATAAGAAAAACTGTTTTCCCCCTTCCGAAGACTTGATCACTGAGGCGCACCCTCAATACATCATGCAGGGGGAAGTTTTCCAGTCAATACAAAAATTTAATATATGTAAGAACAGACGAACTACTAGAAAAATTAGGTTTGATTATTGGAATTGGTTTAGGGTCCTGTAAAACATGCAAGATAATTATAATCATGAAAATGTGCTAATCTAATATCAACATATTCAAACATTTTTTTTAGAAACATGCCTTGTCTTTTTTATTGAACAAGACTACAAGGTCATGCAACCAACATGTATGTAGCTTCAGATATCTTCTCAATCTTACCTTTGACTAGTATTGGGACTGACATGCCGTCTCCAAATGAGAGTTCGACAAATATCTTTACGTTTTCTTCTTCAATTTTTCATTTATTATTTTTTTTCTTTTTAATTAATTTTTTATTTTGATCAAAGTGTGTGTGTTTTCAATTTGTGGGTGCGAAGAGAGAACTCCAAAGCCAAAACTAAGATGGAATCTAAAACAGGAACAAAAGTAAGGATTCTCGAAGCAATTTTTAATTATAGGATGGTGAATTCTCATAGAGATGAATTTAGTAAAATTAGAGCTCAATTGTAAAAATATAAGCTAGCTAAGTGGGTGATGCCAATGTTTACTAGTAGTTTCAAAATAGAAAATTTAGAAGCAAAAACAAGGTTCATCGTATCCAAAATTCTAGAACCGCCATGAATAACATATATACATCACTCATGTCATGCCTTTTTCCCTATCTTATCTTAGTTTATCTAACTATGATTTATTGCATAATTTTCAATCTTTAAAATAAAAAACAAAATGATAAAATTTGCTAAATTCCAATAATAATATACAATACAACAAGATAAGTTTCCAGATACATAAAATTTCTTTCCAAATCATGATATTTTCATGCCTAGAACACATCTATTTACAGCCATCAAACAATGAGGAAGCAATTTGATGTAGAAATTAATAAATAAGGCAAAGAATAGAGAATAACTTAGAAACTTGACAAAGAATCAACCAAACTTTCAATGTGGGGTCTTAGTGAGTAAAAGATGCTGAGTTTCTAATGTCGTTTGTCTCACTATGAGGAAGATTATAAAACGCTTGGCACTGGGACTATAACTCGGCAGGCGCAAACCAAAGAACACTGTGAGTCGTAAGCCTTCGAACCCCAAGCTGCCGGATGTCAAACACAGTCGAACTCTGAGCCGTTGAATACCATGCCGCCGAATGTTGCAAGCCTCCAGCCCTACACAACTGAATGCTATAAGCCGCCAAACTATTGAAACTTTAAGTCATCGTTGATTGCGAACACCAAACGCTGATCTAAAGTAAGTTGCCGTCGAACGCCTTCAACTGTCAACTGTGTTGCCGCGTAGTCAAGAGAGAATCAAGTGAAAGCGCCGAGAGAGAATCAAATGAAGGGAACTGTCAACCGTGTAACCGTCGCCGGTGTAGTCGCGCACCAGAGAGAATTGCGCTAGTGATGACTTGATGAGGAACGATAGATTACTTGATCAGGAGTGCCCTAGGGTTTGCATGGTTGCATGACAAATATTTTTTTTAATTAAACGCTGTGTTTTCGTAAGTAGTGGTGGCGCTTTGGGCAATTAGAAAAAAAACTTTCACTAAGAATGAAAACTTTTATTCTCGTAAATCGCAACGACCCAATTGCAAGAACGGAGGGGCTGATTGGGATTATTTGAGCAACTCACGTAATCGTTGATAAAGAATAATAATAAGGAAAAGAATGGAACCTTGATTCTATATCAAAAAAAATGAGGTTTTTAGTCCTATATATGGCAGTTTCAGACTGACATTATAACCTCCATTTCGATGGCGGTTTCAAACTGACATCTTATATGCTTACAATTTTCGCACCCATTGAAAAATTAATTCTCCCCATTTTATGACCATAGATGGCGGTTTCAAACCACCATTTAGATGACGGTTTCTATCTGACATCTTATATAAATATCATGTTAATCCACAAAAGCTTTAGTAAAATCAGGCAATTCTTTCTTTTTTTTTTTTTTTTTTTTAATAGACATCATAGTCCGATGTCATCGTTAATAAAATACTAACTGACATCTAAAATTATCGTAGCATTAGTGGATTGCCCCATAATTAATGAAGGTTAATTAATATAATTAAAAAATTTTAATAATTAATCTTGAATCATTAGAACTTATAACTATAAGTCCATAAAGTCCTTGTACTAACTCACAACGGATTAAACAAGAAAATTAAATATTAATTTTGAATAAGATTCAAATTAAAACCTTATGAGAGTATCATTATGAACTGGATTCATATTGAAACTATAGGTTAAGAAAGAATATGTATATTAGAATATGATTCATGTAAGCATCAAATTAAGTTAATTAATTAATATTTAATTAATAAATCAAATTAATTAAATTAGTTATATTTAGGTAATTGTAATGGATAGCAATTTTAGGGATAATAACCAAGTGTACAACAACAATTTAAAAATTGTAAATATAACAAAGTCTATCAATGATAGACTTCTATTGCTAGTAGACTCTGCTGTATTTGTAATTTTTAAAAAAATCGTGCTATGTATGCTAATATTTTGAATATGATTGTTCTATTTGTAACTGTTCCTTATATTTAATTAATTTTAGTTAATAAATATATTATTAAACTTGATTTAATTAATATATTTATTTATTATTTATTAATTAAAAAGAGTAACACCACTACAACGTAGGGAGTGATGAGTGGGGGAGTGATAATTTCCCTCGCATTGCTGGAAAACCTCTCTGTATTTATAAGAGAGTTGTACAACTGATAGAAGAATATATCTCACTTGCTCTCTAGAAAACATTATTTATGCCAAAAGGAAAAGTAATATAGGGAAAAGTTTTCTATGTGTGTTTCGTTTCTCCCTGATTTTCCATAAAGGATCTCACAATCCCCTTGCTCCAAAAGAATAGTGAAGGTCTTTGGTCATGTTCCTGTCTTGTTCGTGAATTGTCCGTGTTCTCTGCTTCAAGATCGGGAGGAAGATTCGTTGAAAGGTTTCTTTAAAGGTATTATTCTTCCTCCCTTCAATCCGGTAGAAAACTCATTTAGTTTTTTACATCTCTATTTTGTATTTCTTCTATAACAAGAATTGGGAAAAAAGTGATAAACGCTTCTGCAATGGAATTCAATCCCTTCAATTCACCATCATTTCCTTCTGTTTTTTTATGTGAGGAACTAAAAGATTTTCTGTCTCCTCGATTAGCAATACTCAACTCCATGTTATGTGCATGAGTTGTTTGCTCACTACTACAAACAATATTTCTTGACGTTTTTCAATGTCAAGTGTCATTGTTCTTGATATTTTTAAAAAGGTCAAGGAATCCAGTGTCAAGAATGTGGATGTTCTCTACTAGGAAAAAAAACATCAAGAATAGTGATACTTGACGTGTTTGAAATGTCAAGAATATTGTCATTCTTGAAAAATAAAAAACATCAATAATAGTTTTACTTGATATGTGAAAAGTGTCAAGATATACTTTACTTAATACTACAAAAATGTCCAGAATATAAGGTATTCTTGACAAGAATAAAGTGTCAAATGCAAAACTTTTTGACAGCTTGTACTTGTCAAATATATCTATATCTTGACATGTTTGACCTATTAAGTATGTTTATGATTTTTTTTTTTTTTTTAAAAATTAATATGAATTTTTACTTACAGATTTTTCTTGTATTCTATTCTAACAAACATATATAATATATTGACAAATATTCATCAAACCAAATAAACAATCAAACACATTTTGAATCTTACGAACCAAAATTTCCTGCAGTCACATTCCTCAACATTGTAATTATAAAACTTTACAACTCCATGAAGAATTTTCTAAATTAATTAGAAGAATATGGACAGGTCCATATTAACATTTCTAAAAAGAATATAAGGAACATAATTTTAACATTCAGTTCAATACGAACAATTTCAAAAATTACATTTCCAAAACTTCTATAAAAACTACCGATCCACATCGATATTAACAAGAGAAAAATGTCTAAAACCTCATCCCAAGTCAATGTAAAAAGATCTAAGAAGGAAACTAGATGTTCATTTGAGGCAAACAAGCATAAGGAGGTGGAATTGATGCTCACATCACATATGTGATGGAATGTATAAGAAAATAGTGGTAGCAATCAGAATCAATAAACACTCTAATTACATTTAATTTGAGTTTTAAAAGAATGCTAAATCAAAAATTCCAAAATAAAGGGAATGCTAAATCAAAAATTCCAAAATAAAGGGTTTCATGATACCTTTGAAGAATTCCTCCAAATCCAAGTTGTTCTCCATGAATTTGAACTTCAAATGAATAGTAGATCACCAAGAATGTCTTCTCTACTATTCTCCAACTTGAATTTGAGTGGTGGAACTCTAGATTGAGCTTAATTAGGGGAGGGAGGAGAGGGTTTGTGAGAGAAGTTGAAATTCTGCAGAAATTTCCTAAGTTTCTAAGATCTTTCTCTTCAATTTCAGAAATTGAAGATTTTATTCAACAATCACATGCAATCACTAACTCATTCAGCATCTTGACACTTCAAAATGCAACATGGAAGTAGGCTAGGTGTTGGTCTTGTGTTGAATCAACCAAGCAACTAAAAAAACTTGTAAATTTCAATTTAATTAAATGAAAAATTCAATTTCTGAAATTGAATTTCTTAATTTGAAATTGATTTATTTTAATTAATTAAACAAATTTAATTAATTAATTAATTAATAATTTAATATCAAATATTAAATTAAACACCTAATTCTTACATGAATCTTATTCATGTAATTAACATTTAAATCAATATTTAAATATTTTAAACTCTCAAATTACATTTAATTTCGATAAATTAAAAGTTAATTATATCGAATATAAATATCCAAACCCTAATTTGAAATTGAACAATTCAAATTCAAATCTTAATTTAAAAATTTGAACACTTCAAATTGAATTTTCAAAATGAATTTGAACGCTTCAAATTCACTCAATATGCTAATCCAATATTTACGAGTTAGTAAAGGGACCGTATGGACCTATAAATCACGAGTTCCAACGATTTTAGATAAATTGGTTAAACTCTTTAAATTAAATTAATCAATATTCGTTAACTACCGAGACATACCACTATAGTTCAATAGTTGCACTCTTATCACTATAAATATATTTTTGTCCACTTGATTTAATTATAATCAGTAAGTCGACCCTTCACAAGTTGTTCGTAATAACGGTTGGGTCAAATGCTGATTTACACTCGAAATTACATATTGCTCTTTAAGTCTTACAAATTTTGTAGCGGTAGGACTGATTGGTGATGGAAGGTTTTGTTGAACGTTTCCTCTCGAGTGGAGAAGATGATCTTGCAAGGGTAGGTCGTGAAGGGTGAATTACCACTAAAGGCTCAATAGTTTCAAGGATGGTTGGTTTCTGGGTAGACGAAGCGGCAGCCGATGGGGAGTTGAACGACTCGAGAGAAGAAGTTTTGACGTTTGGACTTAATAGCAGAATAAATCCTTTGAGTTCTTGAAGAAATTGGACGATGAGCACTAGAAGTCATAAAAGGACGTCCCTGCCTGTGTTGAGAGATAAAAAGTGCATGACTTTTGATTTTAGGGCCAAGTTTGGCTCCAATAGGGGAAAAGGAAATGTTATTTTGATCAGCTAAAGGTACAGAGAGGAAATGGGAAAGCTGAGGGAAAAAGAAAGGGAATTTAAGCTGAAATGATCAACAAGCAATCACAGAAAAAAGCTGAGAGAATTTCAGTCACCAGGACTTCGAAAGAATGAAAGTGAGGAGGGTAGAAGAGACATAGTGGAGGATTTTTAAAGGAAAATACGTGTATGTGGGGGCTAACGTGCGTGACTACGTGTAAAGTCTATCGTCAACATCATCCTTCTGTATTAAATGCCGATCTGACTCCACGTCTATGCATGCTTCCCTTTTATAACGGATAAAAACACTAAGTGTTCTACCTAGGTGATGATCTAAAGTAGGTGCGAGTAAAATGATTATTCGACGCCACAAGTATTCATCGTCTGATGGGATATACTAGCATGCAACAGAAGCAAAAGAAATCAATAAGCACTCTAATTACATCTAATTTGAGTACAAAAGCACGCTATTTCAGAATATCAAAAGTGGGTTTCAAGTTTCATATACCTTTGATGAATTCTCTCGAATCCAAGTTGCTCTTCAGGTTAATTCAGCTCCACATTGTTAGTGAACCATCAAGAGATCTTCTCTACTATTCTCAGCCTTGAATTTGAGTGGTGGAACTCGAATTTGAGTGAATTTGGGAAGTTATTTTTCTGGGTTTGAGAGGAAGAAGAAGATGAGTGCAGAATAAGTTTTCTTCAGCTCAATCTTCCTTCTCTCTTCTTCAATTCTGAGGTTTTCAATCTTCAGCATGCAAGCACTCCATCAACCATGCATGCCAGGAGCTAGTTCAGATTCAAGTGGAAATTGATGTGTGATTTGCATGAAGAACATCTCATGCTTGGGTGTTTAATGGAAAACCCATTATCAAATTTCTAATTTCCAATATAATTCTTCAATTAACTAAAATTTTATTTTGATTAATTCATAATTAATCAAATTTTAAAAAAAATCTAATATCTTAAATTAGATTAAAATTGGAAATCAATTTAATATTTAATTAATTAATTGATTTGATATCAAATATTAAATTAATCACACAACTAATTTTAAACACGAATCCTATTCATGTAATTAAATTTAAATCAATATTTAAATATTGTAAACTCCCCAATTTCATTTAATGTCAATAAATTAAACGTTAATTATATCATATATAATTATACAAACCTTAATTCGAATTTGAACCTGTTCAAATTCAAGCCCTAATTTCAATTTGAACAATTTCAAATTGAAATTCAATTGAAAAATTCAAATTGATATCATTCCAAATTCACTCAAATTTATAATTCATGGTATTCATGTTTTATGAGCTAGTAGAGGGATCTTATGGACCTACAGATCATGAGCTTCAAC
Source organism: Benincasa hispida (assembly GCF_027475165.1). NCBI lineage: Eukaryota > Viridiplantae > Streptophyta > Magnoliopsida > Cucurbitales > Cucurbitaceae > Benincasa > Benincasa hispida. The sequence continues at coordinate 31,050,666 of NC_143489.1, read as the reverse complement.
TATATAAGATTAATTGGCTAAAACACTTTAGACCAAATTAATCAGTATTTGTTAACTATCACGTCACACCACTATAGCTGAATAGTTGCACCCTCCTCACTGTAGATATATTTGTGTCCACATGATTTAACCATAACCAGTAAGTCAACCCTTCACAAGTTGTTCGTAATAATGATTAGGTCAATATGTTGTTTTACTCTAATATACGTCTTGTTCCTTAAGTTCCTACTAATCTTCTAATGAACAATTGGTTTAGGATCCAATTACTAAACTAGATCTCTCTCTGGCCAATGAAAGGGTGGGGCCCCTTATTCAAGACTTGGATTCAGTACTTAAAAGAACAGTCTTTCTCCTATCTCTAAATCGAGTAGGCGTGAATTTCTTCTTGCACCCTAGGTCCCCAACTATCTACCTGGTCTTACCCCTAAAATGGGAGGCTTATTGAGCTGGCGCGGTTGAGCCAACCCTAACCTATGCAAATCTAAGGATAATCCCGAACAAAAAGAAGTTCATAGTTAGCTCAGGATTAAGATCGAGTTACCTAGGTCAACTAAGAGAAATAGTTAGTCTTAAACAGTAAATAGCATTATAAAGTAAGAGTGACTTATTTCTTGGTCTGATCTTATGCAAACTCATTGCATAGGACGCCTCCACTCTGTTGGGAATGTCCTAGAACTCACAGTTCGTAAATTTTGTGTTAAACATTCTATTTATCAATAAAATACTATTGAGTATCTTATTTAATAAATTTTTTGATTTTGCATTCTATCATAAAAATCCAATAAACATATCCATGGCTATAGTATGAATACCTTACCTTGTGGTGACATAAACAGGATCAAGTTAATAGTATATAGCCTAAATGGTCTAGAAGTATATGGATGAAATTGGGTATCTCATCTTGGTAACACTATTGGATGCGGTCTATTTTGTATAGAAAATATAGATGATGTGACCCATAGATTATTCATGTAGAGACATGTGAGTGGAGGTATCCTTTGCAATGAGTTTGCATATAGACTGGACCATGAAATAGTCACTTTTCTTTATAACAACTGTTTACTGTTAAAACTGACTATTCCATATTTAAGTAACCTAGGATAACTCGATCTTAATCTTGAGCTAGCTATGAATTCCTATTTATTCGGTATTATCCTTTGATCTACATGGGTGAGAGTAGTCCAACAATACTTCTCAATAAGCCTACCATTTTGGGGATAAGACTGGATGGATAGCTGGGGACATAACCCTACAAGATGAAATTCACTCTTACCTATTTTAGGGTTAGCAGATAGGTTGTTCTCTTAAATGCTGATTTCAAGTTTTAAACAATCGGTGCCCCGCCTTCTCATGATAGAGAAGAACATGATTCATATGTAGTATTGTGAATCAAATTGTTCATTGGATAGTGAGTAGGAACTTAAGAAACAAGATGTATTTATAAGGGTAAAACGGTAATTTTGACCCAGCTCTAATTACGAACAACCTGTGAAGGATCAACTTATTGATTATGATTTATATGGACAAAAATATATCTAAAGTGAGGAGAGTACGACTATCGAGCTATAGTGGTGTGTCTTGAGAGTTAATGAATAGTAATTAATTCGATTAAAGAGTTTTAACGAATTAATTACAGATCGTTGGAGCTCATGATATGTAGGTTCATTAGGTCCCTCTACTAGCTCATTAAATTGGAATAACAAACTGAGTATTGATGTATGAAATTAGGGTTATGAATTTGAAAAGTTCAAAATCATTTTTAGGATTTTCGATTGATTGTATATGATACAATTAAAAACATTTAATTTAATTGAAATTAAACGAAATTGGAAAATCAATTAATATTTAAATTAGGATTTAAATATACAATTGATTTATTGGAGAAATTGATATTTTATTAATTTAATATTTAGATATTAAATTAATATTATTTTAATTAAAAATAGTTTTATTTAAATTAATTATTTTTTAATTAATTTTGTAAAACTAATTTAAATAACAAAAAATGAAATTAATTTTTGATAACATTTTCAAGTTAATGGGTTTTTCCATTTTTTGGGAAAAAACCCACTAACAAATATGATGGATTGTCACCAAATTATTTTTTATTTTTTTTTTTTTTATGATCTTCAAGCTGGAGCTGTCCTTCATGCAACCTTGTATAATTGCATAAGTTCTTTCTATATATAGAAGCTCCATGCATGAAGATCATTAAGAATTCTGACTTTTACTTGCTGAAGTAAAAACTTGAAAACCCTATACATCCCTCACTTGTTCTTCATCAATTCAACTTGATTTAAGTGTTTCTACCACACGTTCCAGCTTGAGCACAGTAGAGAAGATCTCGGTGGTAGTCCTCTTGAAGTTTCAAGCTCTATCTTGGTGGATTTGAGCTGAATTTGTGAAGAAAATCTTCAAAGGTAATATGTGTTTCAAACCCTCTTATAAGTATCATATGAACAACATGCTTAAAACTCAAACTAAATGTAGTTTAAGTACTTATTGATTATGCAGTCTTCCGTTGCGTGATATATCATTCCTTCTTGGTATCAGAGCATGATTTAAGTACTTAGCTATTGTTAATTTGAGTTTGGGGGGTGTTTTTTCATGAACTGCATGAAATAGTATACTGATATGATTTTTCCAGTGTTTTAGCATTTGAATCCTTTCAATTATGTTATTTCTCTTGTAATTGGCTCTTGTTTGGTGGGCCTTAATGTGTGTTTAAGAGTCTGTAATTCATATGGAGTCATTAGAGGTTTAAATTAGGATGTAATTGAAGAAAGAAGTGAAGAAGGTCGAGTTGCAGATTTCCAGTTCTTTAGCCACTGTTTGAATTTCCAGCGAGATTGGACCAAGTTCGAGCAAGATTTTGAGTTCAAGCGAGATTTTGAATCAAGTTTGAGTGAGACTTCTAGTTTGAGCGAGATTCTATTGGAATTTTGAGCGAGATTTCGGGTTCAAGCGAGATTTTGAATCGTGTTTGAATGAGATTTCTAATTCAAGCGAGATTCTGATGGAATTCCTAGCGAGATTTCAAGTTCGAGCGAGATTTCGAATCAAGTTCGAGCGAGATTTCAAGTCATGAGCGAGATTTTGATGTTTTGAGCGAGATTTCAACCAGCAGTGAGAAATCAAGTTTGAGCCAGATTTCAACATGGAGCGAGATCATGTTCAAACCAAGCGAGATCTTGGTCCATCAGTGAGATCCGATTTATCCAAGCAAGATTCTTGAACGATTTAAGAAGATTAACTGGTTTGATCAATTTTCTTCAAACTTGACTCGGTTCACTTTCATTTTTTTTTATTGGCCCGGTTCAGGTGGTTCACATCCAATTCAAGCATTTTTTGGGTTCAATTTGGAGCTGTTCGAGCGATCAATAAGCGGTTTGGAGCTGTCAATTGTTTTTTGTAATACATACGCTTTTGTTTACTTAAAAATGGCAAAACTAAAAACCGTACCAGTATGTGTTTAATTGTTTCTGCATGTGAAGTATGTTATAATTAAATAAATCTTATATGTGCATACAGTATGCCATGTAGATTTAAAATTCCACCGTAGGAAGCATGTTATATGCATTGAAAGTATGTTATAAATTGTTATAACATATAGTATGCATGTATAGGATTTTTTTTAATATAAATGTTATATTGAATGCCTTTCATGAATGTTGTGGATGTTTAGTATGTCTATTTTTTGTGAGTTGTTATAAAATGTAATTAGACTTTAAAATCCATAACAAAAATACACAGGATGCTCATTTAGGTTAACAACTAGTTTTAACTGTTAAAATAGATTATTACCTTATAAAATTTAGTTATAAACTCAAATCGGTTCGTAAACCTGTATAAGGCTGGGGGTACTTAAGTTGACGATTTACGTAACACCTCCTACCTGAGGATTATGATCGAAATATTGAGTATTGTTAACTGATTTTATGAGTTTACGTGAGCGATGTGAGGTTTAAAACTAGTTTAAACACTTATACATCGTAGGGTTATATCCAAATATAAATATTATACTTGGATAAAAATATAGACTTAGGTTGTTTAAAAGTTAGTCATTTTTTAACCTAAGTAAATAGATACCCAAAAAATTTAGAACACTTTAGTGGGAGATAATAATATATTTGATATATAGTTATTAGCTCTCACATCCTCAAGAGTTCACACCGTGAGATCCATGCTCGGCTTCGTGTCGCTTTTACCGCGACTACTCCATTCAGAAAGTGTTTGCATGGGTCAATCACAAGGTGAATGGGGGAAGTAGTTCATAGTAAGTAGGTGAAGAAAATGTGTCAACATTGTCCTACGGTCTCCTCTATTAGTTTGAACTATGAGATTCCTATGTTGCGTCTGTTGTCGTTTTTAGGCGGTACTAGCTAGTCGTTAACCACGACAATCCCCACGGAAGGTTGCAACATAGGATTCGGAACAACACAAGCTTCAGTAATGAATAGGGCCTTATTATTCTGTCTTGAGTATTGTCTTCTATCTCAAGGGCATATTCATATCATTCTATACAATCTAAAAATGATGGGTTACACTTATAAGAATTACTAATTGTTAGTAAAGATCGTGACCAAAAATGATAATCAAAAGAACTATAGAAGTAAAAAGTTACTCTGATATAGTGTTTGGTCAAGAGTTGTCTTGCTTCAGTGAAGGAATTGTTTACTCCCCATAGTAGCAACTGTTCTAAATCACTAAAGTATTGTTGAAAATAAATAAAGATTTATTGGGTACTTTATTATTTTTGCTAAATTTTGATTTAGATGCATAAAGTTTAATAGAATTTATTTAAATTTTTCAGCAATGTCGAATTCAATGATACTACTCCTAGCTTCTGATAAGTTTAACGATGAAGGATATTCAAACTAGAAATCCAACATCAATACGATATTAGTTGTGGATGATTTGAGATTTGTGTTGACAGAAGAATGTCCTCCGGTTCCCAGTACAACATCGAACCGAAATGTTTGGGACATCTATGATCGGTGGGTTATGGCTAATGAAAAAGCTCGGGCCTACATCTTAGCAAGTATATCCGATGTACTTAATAAGAAACATGAGGTAATGCCCACCGCCCGTGAGATAATGCCATCACTTCAGGAGATGTTCGGGCAAACATCATCCTCTGTTCGAAATGAATCCATTAAGTAGGTCTACAGTACTCACAAGAAAGATGGTTCCAACGTTAAAGAACATGTTCTCGATATGATGATCCATTTTAATATTGCTGAGGCTCATGGGGCGATAATAGATGAGATAAGTCAAGTAAGTATGACATTGGAATCTCTCCTAGAGAGTTATCTGCCTTTCATAACCAATTCTGTTATGAACAAAATTACTTATAATTTGACCACGTTGTTGAACAAGTTACAGACATATCAGTCTATGATGAAATTTAAGGAAAAAGAAGTAAACGGTATTTCTCAATCTAAGAAGTTTTTTAAGGGGTCGACGTCTGGAATAAGACCCACTGATAACAAGAAGTATGCTCCTTCTTCTTCAAAAGATAAATCTATAAAAATGAAGAAGAAGGGTAAAGGGAATAAGAAATCCACTGCTAAGAAAAACAAAAACAAAAACAATATTTCCAAAGGAAAGTGTTTCTCATTCAGAGAGGATGGGCAATGGAAGCGTAACTACCTGAAGCATTTGGCGGAAAAGAAAGTGGAAAAGGCGAAATAAGGTAAATCAGATTTACTAGTAGTTGAAACGTGTCTAGTGGAGAATACTCACCTAACCTGGATATTAGATTCAGGCACCGCTAATCATGTTTGCACTTTTCTACAGGAAACTAGTTCTTGGAGAGAACTTTCTGAATAGGATGACTTTCTAGGTGGGAACAGGTGAAGTCATTTCAGCTCATGCAGTGGGAGATATTAAGCTATTTTTTGGGGAATATTTCATCTTACTTAAGAATGTATATTATATATCTAAGATGAAAAGAAACTTAATCTCCATTTCCTGTCTGCTAGAAAATATGTATGGAATATCTTTTGAATTTAATGAAGTGTTTGTTTTTTCAAGAGGTGTTCATATTTGTTCTGCAAGACTCGAAAATAACTTGTACATATTAAAACCAACTAAAGCAAAGGTCATTCTAAATATAGAGATGTTTAAAACGGTCGAGACTCAAAATAAAAAACGGAAAATTTCTCCTAATGCCTATCTTTGGCACCTCAGACTTTGTCACATTAATCTCAACGGGATTGAGAGATTGATAAAAAAAATGGTCATCTAAGTCAGTTAGAAGATAGTTCTTTACCTCCATGTGAATCATGTCTTGAGGGAAAAATGAAAAAAAGATCTTTTTCTGATAAAGGTCTTCATGCCAAAGAGCCTCTCGAAATTATACATTCAGACCTATGTGGTCCAATGAGTGTAAAAACATGAGGAGGTTATCAGTATTTTGTCAGTTTTATTGATGATTACGTGAGATATGGCTACATTTACTTATTCATTCACAAATTTGAAACTCTTGTAAAGTTCAAAGAATTTAAGACCGAGACAGAAAATTTGTTAAGTAAAAGAATTAAAACACTTTGATATGATCGAAGTGGAAAGTATATAGATTTATAATTCCAGAACTATCTAGTTGGAATTCAATCCTAGCTCACAGCACCTGGAATACCACAACAATGATGCTGCCGAAAGGAGAAATCGAACCTTGTCAGACATGGTCTGATCAATGATGAGTTTTACTCAGTTACCTCAATCCTTTTGGGGGTTTGTAGTACAAACTGTAGTATATATTCTAAACGTTGTTCCTTCAAAAAGTGTTTCAGAAACACCGTATGAATTATGGAGAGGACGCAAAACTAGTTTACGTCATTTCTGTATCTAGGGTTATCCAGCACATGTGTTGGTACAAAATCCTAAGAAACTGGAAACACATTCGAAATTATGCCTCTTTGGAGGATAACTTAGAGAAACAAAAGGAGGACTATTCTATGATCCCCAAGAAGATAAAGTATTTGTATCGAGAAGTGCTACATTCTTGGAAGAAGATCATATTAAAAATCATCTACCTCGAAGTAAACTGATATTGCAAAAATGACCAAAAATGCTATAGAAACATTAACAAGAGTTGTTGATCAAGCTGGTTCGTCAACAACTGTTGTTGTCCTGTCATGTCCGTCTGAAGAGTTGAGTATGCCTCGACGTAGTGGGAGGGTTATTCAACAACCTGAACCCTATATGGGTTTAACAGAAACTCAAAACATCATACATGATGATGGATTAGAGGATCCATTAAACTTTAAAAAGGCAATGGAAGATGTTAACAGGGAACAGTGGATAAAAGCCATGGGCGTTGAAATGGAGTCTATGTACTTTAACTATGTCTGGGAACTTGTAGAACAACCACATGGGGTTAAACCTATAGGTTGTAAATGGATCTACAAGAGAAAACGAGACCAAACTGGGAAGGTGAAAACCTATAAAGCCAGACTCATGGCAAAAGGTTTTACCCAAAGAGAAGGGGTTGATTATGAAGAAACTTTTTCTCCTATTACCATGATAAAATCTATTAGAATACTTCTATCAATTGCCACATATTATGACTATGAAATATGGCAAATGGATGTCAAGACGGCTTTTTTGAATGGCCATCTTAATGAAAGTATTTTTATGTCTCAAACAGAAAGGTTCATCGAACAAGGACAGGAACAGAAAGTCTGTAAGCTTAAACGATCCATTTATGGGTTAAAACAAGCTTCAAGATCCTGGAATATAAGATTTGATACTGCAATCAAATCTTATGGCTTTGAACAGAATGTTGACAAACCTTGTGTATACAAGAAAATAGTCAACTAGACTATAACATTCTTAGTTTTTTATATTGATGATATCTTGCTCATTGGGAATGAGGCAATCTTCCTTGCTGATGTAAAGAGATGGTTAGCAACACAGTTCCAAATGAATGATTTGGGTAACACTCAATATGTTCTAGGAATACAGATCTTTCGGATTTGAAAGAATAGAACCCTAACACTATCTTAAGAATCTTATATTGACAAGATGTTGTCAAGATATAATATGCAAAATTCCAAAAAAGGGTATGTTACCTTTTAGACATGGAATTCATTTGTCAAAGGAACAGTGTCCTAAGACACCTCAAATGTTGAGGAAATGACAAGAATTCCATATGCTTATGCAGTTGGGAGATTAATGTACGCAAGGTTATGTACACCTTCTGACATATGCTTTGCAGTTGGAATCGTTAGCAGGTTCCAATCCAATCCAGGACACAGTCATTGGACTACTGTAAAAAACATCCTCAAGTATCTAAGAAGAACGAGGGACTATATGTTTGTGTATGGACCTAAGGATTTGATCCTTACCGGATACACTGATTCTGATTTTCAGACTGATATGGATTCAAGAAAATCTACTTCAGGATCAGTTTTCACTCTCAATGGAGGAGCTATAGTTTAGAGAAGCATTAAGAAAAGTTGTATCACTGACTCTATAATGGAATCAGAATACGTAGTCGCATGTGAAGCTACTAAAGAAGCAGTATGGCTACGCAAATTATTAACTGACTTTGAAATAGTTCCAGATATGCACCTACCTATCACACTGTATTGTGATAATAGTGGTGCTATTGCCAACTCGAAAGAACCAAGGAGTCACAAACGTGGAAAACATATTGAGAGAAAGTACCATCTCATCAGAGAGATAGTACACTGAGGAGACGTGATCGTCACAAAGATAGCCTTTGAATACAACCTTGCTGGTCCATTTACGAAGGCCCTCTGGGCTAAAGTGTTCGAGGGCCACCTAGTTGGACAAGGACTCCAAGCAATGTAATCTAGGGCAAATGGGAGAATATCTATGGTATTAGAGATGCCCTAGTTTATTGTATTTTTCCTTTATGTTTCTCAACATTGTATTATATATATTTGTTCTCATTAGTGTTTTAGTCCAAGTGGAAGATTGTAGGAATGTCCTAAAACTCGCAGTTTGTAAATTTTATGTTAATCATTCTATTTATCAATAAAATATTATTGAGTATCTTATTCAATAAAGTTTTTGATTTTGCATTCTACTATGAAAATTTAATAAACATATACATGGCTATAGTATGAATATTTTCACTTTATGTGGTGACATAAACAGGATCAAGTTAATAGTATATAGCCTAAATGGTCTAGAAGTATATGGATGAAATTGGGTATCTCATCCTGGTAACACTATTGGATGCGGTCCATTTTGTATAGGTAATATAGATGACATGATCCACAGATCATTCATGTAGAGACATGTGAGTGGAGACATCCTATGCAATGAGTTTGCATATAGACTGGACCACGAAATTGTTACTTTTCTTTATAACGATCGTTTATTGTTAAAACTGACTATTTCATACTTAAGTAACCTAGGATAACTCGATCTTAATCCTGAGCTAGCTATGAACTCCTATTTATTCGAGATTGAGAGATTGGTAAAAAACGATCATCTAAATCAGTTAGAAGATAGTTTCCTACCTTCATGTGAGTCATGTCTTGAGGGAAAAATGACGAAAAGATCTTTTTCCAACAAAGGTTTTCATGCCAAAGAACCTCTTGAACTTATACATTCAGACCTTTATGGTCCGATGAATGTTAAATCTTGAGGAGGATATCAATACTTCTTCAGTTTTATTGACGATTACTCTCAACATGGCTATATTTACTTAATCAATCACAAGTCTGAAACTCTTGAAAAGTTCAAAGAATTTATGGTTGAGACTGAAAATCAGTTAAGTAAAAGAATTAAAACACTTCGATCTGATCATGGTAGTGAGTATATGGATTTGCAATTCCAGAACTATCTAGTAGATCATGGAATTCAATCCCAACTCACAGCACCTGAAACACCACAACAAAATGGTGTTACAGAAAGAAGAAATCGAACCTTGTTGGACATGGTTCGGTCTATGATGATTTATGCTCAATTACCTCAATCCTTTTGGGGATATACAGTACAGACTGCAGTTTATATTATGAACGTTGTTCCGTCTAAAAGTATTTCAGAAACACCATATCAATTATGGAAAGGATGCAAAACAACTTTACGTCATTTCCATGTCTGAGGTTATCCAGCACACGTGTTGGTATAGGATCCTAAGAAATTGGAAACACGTTCGAAATTATACCTATTTGTAGGATACCTATGGAAACAAAAGAAGGATACTTTTATGATCCCCAAGAAGATAAAGTGTTTGTATCGACAAATACAACATTCTTGAAGAGGATCATATTAAAAATCATGTACCTCACAGTAAAATAATATTGCAAGAATTGTCTAAAAATATTATAGAAAGATCAACAAGAGTTGTTGATCAAGATGGTCCATCAACAACGGTTGTTGTCCCATCACATCCATCTCAAGAGTTGGGAATGCCTCGTCGTAGTAGGAGGGTTATTCAATAACCTGAATGCTACATGAGTTTAATAGAAACTCAAAACATCATATAAAATGGTGGTTTAGAGGATCCATTAACCTTTAAGAAAGCAATGGAAGATATTGATAGAGAACAATGGATAAAATCCATGGACGATGAAATAGAGTCTATGTAATTCAACTCAGTCTGGGAACTTGTAGATCAACCACAAGGTGTAACACCTATAGGTTGTAAGTGGATCTACAAAAGAAAACGAGACCAAACTGGCAAGATACAGACCTATAAAGCCAGGCTTATTGCAAAAGAGTTTTACCCAAAGAGAAGGAGTTGATTATAAAGAAACTTTTTCTCCTGTTGCCATGATCAAATCAATAAGAATACTTCTTGCCTTTGCCACATATTATGACTATGAAATATGGAAAATGGATGTCAAGACAGCTTTTCTGAATGGCTATCTTGATGAAAGTATTTTTATGTCTCAACCAGAGGGATTTGTCGAAAAAGACAGGAACAGAAAGTCTGTAAGCTTAATCAATCCATTATGCATTGAAACAAGCGTCAAGATCCTAGAATATAAGATTTGACGATCAAATCTTATGGCTTTGAACAGAATGTTGACGAACTTTGTGTATACAAGAAGATAGCCAACAAAACTATAACATTCTTAGTCCTATACGTTGATAATATCTTGCTCATTGGGAATGAGACAAGCTTCCTTGCTGACGTAAAGAGATGGTTAGCAACACAGTTCCAAATGAAAGATTTGGGTAATGCTCAATATGTTCTAGGAATACAGATCTTTCGGAGTCGAAAGAATAGAACCCTAACACTATCTCAGACATCTTATATTGACAAGATGTTGTCAAGATATAATATGCAAAATTTCAAGAAAGGTTTATTACCTTTCAGGCATGGAATTCATTTTTCGAAGGAACAATGTCTTAAGACACCTCAAGAGGTTGAGGAGATGAACAAAATTCCATATTCTTCTACAGTTGGGAGTTTGATGTATGCTATGTAGTGTACATGCCCCGACATATATTTTGTAGTTGGAATCATCAGCAGGCTCCAATCCAATCTTGGACATGGTCATTGGACCACTGTAAAAAATATCCTCAAGTATCTTAGGAGAACAAGGGACTATATGCTAGTGTATGGACCTAAGGATTTGATCCTTACAGGATACACTGATTCTGATTTTCAGACTAACGTAGATTCTATGAAATCTATCTCAGGATCAGTTTTCACTCTTAACTAAGGAGATATAGTTTGGAGAAGCATCAAGCAAAGTTGTATCGCTGACTCCACCATGGAAGAGGAATACATGGTTGCATGTGAAGATGCTAAGGAAGTAGTATGGCTACGCAAATTCTTAGCTGATTTGGAAATCGTTCCGAATATGCACCTGCCTATCACACTGTATTCTGACAACAGTGGTGCAGTTGCTAACTCAAAGGAACCCAGGAGTCACAAACGTGGAAAACACATTGAAAGAAAGTGTCATCTCATCTGAGAGATCGTACATAGAGGAGACGTGCTCGTCACCAAAATAGCCTTTGAAGACAACCTTCCAAGGCCCTCTCGGCTAAAGTTTTCGAGGGCCACCTAGTTGGACTAGGACTCCGAGTAATGTAATCTAGGGCAAGTGGGAGAATGTCTATGGTATTATAAATATCCTAGTTTATTGTATTTTTCCTATTATGTATCTCAACATTATATTTCTTTTCGCTAGATTTTTAGTCCAAGTGGGAGATTATTGGGAATGTCGTAGAACTCGCTATTTTATCAATAATAATGACTTGTTGATTTTGCGTCTTATTATGAGAATCCAATACACGCAACCTTGGCTATAGTCTGAATGCTGTAACTTTATGTAATGACATAAACAGGATCAAGTTGACAGTATATAGCCTAAATGGTCTAATAAGTATATGGATGAAATTGGGTATCTCATTCTGGTAATACTATTGGATGTGGCCTACTCTGTAGTTGTTATAAGAAGTTGTAAGATGCTACAAATGATGTGATCCACAAATCCTTCATGTTGAGACATGAGAGTGGGGGCATCCTATGCAATGAGTTTGCATATAGACTAGACCACGAAAATAGTCACTTTTCTTTATAATGACCGTTTACTGTTAAAACTGACTATTTCATTTAATATGTAGCTAGGTTAACTCGATCTTAATCCTGAGCTAGCTATGAACTCCTGTTTTAGGATTATCCTTTGATCTCCAAACGGTGAGAGTAGTCCAACAGCACTGCTCAATAAGCTTACCATTTTGGGGATAACACCGAATGAACAGCTAGGGACATAGCCTTGCAAGATGGAATTCACTCCTACCCTATTTTGGGTTAGCAGATAGGTTGTTCTCTTAAATACTGACTCCAGGTCTTGAACAATCAGGGCCTCGCCTTCTTATGATAGAGAAAAGGATTTGACTCATAGAGATTATAAATCAGAATTGTTCATTAGAGGATCAGTAGAAACTTAAGGAACAAGATGTAGTCATAGGGGTAAAACGGTATTTTTGATCTAACTGTGATTACGAACAACTTGTGAAGGATCGACTTACTGATTATGGTTATTAAGTTGACATAATATATCTACAGTGAGGGGAGTTCAACTACGGGTTATAGTGGAGTGTCCCATTAGTTAACGAACGAGAGTTAGATCAAACTAATGAGTTTAGCCGATTAATCTCGAATCATTAGAGCTCATGATTTGTAAGTCCACGAAGTCCCTCTACTAGCTCGTAAATGGATAAGTTTTAGTGTAGCTTGAGAAATTAATTTGAAATGTTCAAATTAAACGGAACAAGAGAATATGTATTTAAATATGATTTAAATATATCAAGATGATTATTATGCAAAATTTAATTTAATATTTGATATTAAATTAATTTAATAAAATCACTTTTCAATTAAAATGGTTTTGAAATCATTTTATGTTTTTAAAAGAAAACTAAAAATCATTTTTGCATGTTGCACAAAATGGAGAATGAATTTTTTCCATTACATTCATCTTCATCTTAATGCTCACACAAAAGCCATTAACTTCTATTCATTAATTCTCCAAGCATGAGCCGCAAACCATGCACTTCACCTATTTGCATGTTCATCTGCAATATATAAAGAAGATTGGAGTCATTTGAGAGAAAGGAATGCAAAATTTTTTAGAGAATTATTTTCTGTGAGAAGAGACTGTTCTTCTTGTCCAGCTGTTGTGAGTTCTTCATTGTTCTTCACCTTTTCAAGTTGTTCTTGAGCCACATAACTCTGCCTAAAGCTCCAAGAGGATAATAGGAAAGACTTTGAGGTGGTTTACAGTAATTTCTAGTGAAGACTATTGCTGTACACTCGGATTCTTGGAGAGCTCTACAAAGGTATGATCTTAAAACCCACTTTTTAGAAAAAGCATGCTTTAGTATTTGCCAAAATTAGTGAATTTGAATGCTTGTGGATCCTTGATACTTTCGCTACATGTTATTTAACTCTTTCATGTAATGCAGCCTTCTCAACCAATAATGACCTCTACAGTAAGGCCTCATGATCTACATCGCTACTGAAAATGATGTTCAAGCCAATATACAGACCAAATATTGTTTTCCTGAAAGCTTCAACCTGTGTGTGAGACGACTTTCACTTAATAACAACATTTGCATTCTTGATGTGGGATAGACCGATATACTATGCTGGAAACCATTCTTCCCGAGGAATCTTGTAACGAGGTTGTGCCATTTCTTATCTGAAAATTTTGATTTCCATGGAAATTCAGTTAGCAAACAACACATTTCACAAATTTTACTGCATTTACCAATGCCGACTATATTAAAGTTTTACTGCTTCTAGGTGTGATAATTGAAAACACTGAAATCGAATCGAATATTAAACCAAATTGAAATCGAATAAAAATCGAATTAATGTGGTTCAGTTTGATTTGACATATGTTGAAACCAATATAAGGCATTTCGATTTGGTTTCAAATAAAAAACCGATTTGAAATCGAACCGAACCACTTTTAAATGAATATATTAAAAATATATAATTATTTATAATATATTTATATCTTTTTAGGGTTTCACTTTCAGTTCAGTCTCTCTTCTCTCTTAGACTCGCTTAATAATGGACACCGCCAGGCTAAATCTCCTCTCTCAGACTCTGTCCTCCATTGAAGTTCTCCGATCTCCGCCAGGCCGACAGTTGACGAAGTCAAGCTAAATTGCCATCAGCCATAGATACCTCCGTCCACTATAGACCTCCGTCCGTCGAAGTTTCTGCAAATGAGATCGAGAAGTTCTCCGATCTCATGTCTCAGCCTCAGATCTCACGTCTTCGATCGATGAAAAACCAGGAAAAACCTTAAAAAAAAAAAAAAAAAAAAAAGAACTGCGAAATTGAACCGTATGGGGTTTTAGAAAAAAATAATTATTAAAATTTTCGGTTCGGTTTGGTTCGGTTTGAGTGTCAAACCAAACCAAACCGAATCATTAACACCCCTGATTGCTACTGATTAACCGATATTAATTTATCGATATATCCTTCTTCCTATCAATTTACTGTTATATGACCTAATCAACATGACCTTCAGCAAAGCATAAAATCATATTGATAGATGATAAGGAAGTTGATATCTACATCGATAAGTATAAACAAAACATATTAAAAAAATCAAATGGAGTTGATATGAGTACCGATGAATGAATGGAATACTAAATAAACTAGTGTAATCAGATTAATGGTGATTTTATAGTACTTGAAAAGTAACGACAACAAACATGCAAGTTCCAATTTCAAATAACATTTGAATGTATATATTCCTCGAAGCCCTTTATTGTATGTGTTATAAACAGTTAATTAAAGACGATTTCCAGTTGAAACGAAGTAAAAAAATTGAAGTAAAAGGCAGAATATGTTATACTTACATGAGGATGAGCGAACAAATGATCGATGAACACTGAAAAATGGAAATTCGGAAGTAAAGAAGAGTAGGTTAAAACGGTCGTCATGTTGTTTGAAATGAGGGTGAATGGTCGTGTTTGATGTTGTCAATCAGAAATGACGTGTAGGGGTAGTTTTGCCATTTTCGTTCCACCTTTAAATTAATGATTTGAAATAAACAGGCTCAATCACACTCATATTTCTTTTCAAAAATTAGATGAGTAAACACCAATAAACACAATCACACTGGCTTACAATTAGCCCATTTCGATTGATGGTCCAATTGGAATAAACCTAAATTATACCATTTTTCATTCCCCCATGTAAACATGGCCTTAATGGGTTAATTTTTTTTTTGTAAAAAAAAAATCAATTGGCATAGTTCTTGTACTATCAATACTGGAGTAAGAGGTTCGATTCTCTCACCCCACATATTATAGAAAAAAAATCATTTAGTCAACAAAATCCCTCTCAAACAAAAAAAATGAACCCAATGGGACCTACCAAAATTAAAAAAAAAAAAGGAAATGTAAAACTTCAAATCTAGAGGGGCAAAATTTACAA
Source organism: Benincasa hispida (assembly GCF_027475165.1). Taxonomy (NCBI): domain Eukaryota; kingdom Viridiplantae; phylum Streptophyta; class Magnoliopsida; order Cucurbitales; family Cucurbitaceae; genus Benincasa; species Benincasa hispida. The sequence continues at coordinate 31,034,765 of NC_143489.1, read as the reverse complement.
AAATGTCGTCCCACACATCGAAATTTTTAGGTGTCAACAATTTCTTCGAAAAAAAAATATTTTTGCTACGTCCAGTAGGTTGACATGTCGATATTTTAAACTATCCATAAGTGTGAGTGATAGGTATCTTATTTATTCCTAGGCTACACCTAAGTTCATACTCTACATTTCTCTACACACAAAAAATATTTTTTTAATAATGTGATAATTCTTCCTTGTTACAATCTATTTTTCTTTTATTAAATTATACTAAAATAAAAATTATTTTATTTTGGAAAATGATAGTCAAATCTCACGAGTTGCTTAATTTGGAGGGTGAGTTTGTTAGACATATTTAAATAATAATATGTTTAATTAAAGTATGGGTATGTATGTAGATTACTAATTTATCACATTGGTTATTTTATTAGATTGGGCCCTATTATGTAATCTCATTAATTAAGACCTTAGATTCTTAATTGAGTATGAACTTAATGGGTAGAAGCCCATTCCTAGTTAATTAGGGTTTAATGAGAACCCTAATTGCACTAGTATATAAAGAGACCTTAGGACTGTGGTCCCCGATATACCAAAACAATATGCACTCAATCTTTCTTGAATCCCATCTAGAGAGAGATCCCACTAAGGGCATTCAGAGTTTTGGTTGAGGAAGACCATAGTCATCCATCATCATCTTGAAGCTATCATCAATTTTGCAATGGAATCCAGTATGTTATTCTTGACAATTTGACATGAATGATCCTAAGGTTTATCTATTCAATATAGATATAAAGAATTTATGCTAACAAGTGGTATCAGAACATGAATTTCATGTTAGATTGTTAGTTTATGCATTTTCCATTGGCATTGTTGATTAAATTTTGGTTTCGGTAAAGAATTTAAAGAATTAAAAAAAATGGTTAGCTTACTATAGCAGCGTTGTAAACTCATCGACGGTAGGATGGAAATCTCGGCGGCGATCAATTTTTTCTTTGGCAATATGTGTTCTTGCAACCCGTATTCTTGTCTGTAGTATTTGACATACCCATCACGATTATGAAAGATGTGCTAGTGGTGGATTAAAGTAAATTTTTTTTGTTGATTATTTTGATTGAACGTGGTTGTCAAAATTAAGGATGTTCAGTTCAACATTCTTGACAAAAGTCCACCAATGTGATGAAATCCACTGAAAAAGAAAAAAAAGCTAAAGACCGATCGAAGAAGTTAAGTCTTTAGTTGCTGCAAGTTTTACCCATCAAGACTTTCAGTTAATGACTGACTGGAGTTGCCGTTGGACGAAGGTATCGGTCAATTACTGATTAAAGTCTTGCCGGCGGTTCTTGGTTTTAATTATCAGTTTTTTTCTTTAATTCTTAATGGATGACTTCATGAGTTCGGTTTTAAATTTGATTAATAATGGAAAAGTTAATGTTGTCGTTGTTTTTTTTTTTTTTTTTTTTTTGCTTTTTTTTTTATCTGAAAAGTTAGGTTAATACTTAATTGATGAATATGAGTTTCAAAAAAATTGAATTGTAATTGATAATTTTAGACACTGCTTGTTTTTTTTAAGGTTAAAAAAATGATTAAATTTAGTGAATTTATTTTTTAATAGTTTGATAATTTTGAATTTGTCAACTATTTAGATTAATTGCTGATTGAACTTCTTGCCTGCGTTTCTAAGTTTTATTGATTAATAACTTGGTGAAATTCTTGAAAAGGGTTCTTAGTTCTTGATTGATAAGTTTGTGAATTAAAATCTACAATTTGATTGTTTTTGTGATATTCACATGTTTATGTTACTTTAATTGTATTATGTGTATGCAATTATTAAGTGAATTTTATAAAAGACTGTTTGGTGTTCTTCCTCGTTTAATTTTTTTTATACAATAATATTATTATATTATTGTATCTTATATTTTAGATTAAATTGGTCAAAAATAATATGTTACCAAAGTAGCCTCTATTATCTAGATCGTTTTAATTATGAAATATAAGGTGTGCATATTCATGAATTTATGCGGATAATTATCGACCCAAAGGAAGATAATTATTTGGCCAAATTGTGGGTATGCATGTGGTAATGAGTATGTGGCAATTATAAGGATTGCTCATGTGAAAAGTAGTCGGTCCAAAGAATTGCTTTTTTTTTTTTTTTACAAAGTTAATTGTCAGTACTTTGATTACTACGTTGAGAGTACCATTTACAATTGGTATTTTTACCCAAAGGCGGGACATCAATATTGTGCTAGGTATCTTGTTAAAGGGGCCCACCACATATGTGAAATTATTTTGTTTTGTTTTAATTGTGAGCATATGTTTTGTTGTTTATTGTTTCAGTTGGTCTTACTCAAATATCTGGAAATCTAAGTTCAATCCCTAAGTTGAATGGATCGAACTTCAAGATTTGGAAAGAAAGCTTAGAGATACTTCTTGGGTGTATGAATTTGGACCTTGCATTAAGGACTGATAAACCTACTTCTACTGAGGAACAACCAAATATGGCTAATATAGAGAAGTGGGAACGGTCAAATCGCATGTGTCTGATGATCATTAGGCACTCCATTCCGGAGTCTTTTCGAGGCTCTATCATGGAATGTGACAATGCCAATAAGTTCCTTGCTCAAATTGAGAAATATTTTGCTAAAAATGAGAAAGGAGAAGCAAGTAGTCTTTTGACTTCCTTAACTTCTATGAGTATAAGGGCAATGGAAACATAAGGGAGTACATTATGGAAATGTCCAATCTCGCAGGTAAATTAAAGGCACTTGATATCGATAAATGAAAATTTACTCGTGCATCTGGTACTTATCTCCCTTCTTGCACAATTCACTTAATTTAAGATAAACTATAATACTCAGAAGGATAAATTGAGTATTAGTGAGCTTATCTCACAACGTGTGCAAGAAGAAGATAGGATTAAGAGAGAAATGACAGAAAGTGCTCATTTGGCAATAGGTAGAAAGTGCTCATTTGGCAATAGGCTCTCTTGATAAGAAGAAAAAGAGAATTGTGGATGCTGCAGAAGGGACATCTCAGCAGAATAAAAACAAGAAACAAGCTACTGAAAATCCTTGTTTTTTCTGTAAAAAGAAAGGTCACTTCAAGAAAGATTGTCCCAAGTACGCCAAGTGGCGTGTAAAGAAGGGTAATCTTTTTACTTTTGTTTGTTCTGAAGTTAATTTAGCTTATGTACCTATAGATACTTGGTGGATAGATTTTGGTGCTACTACTTATATAAGTATATCAATGCAGGGTTGCCTGTGGAGCCGGCCGCCAAGTGATGCTGGAAGATTCATCTATGTAGGCGATGACAAAGCAGTTCCAATTGAAGCTATTGGAAATTTTAGATTACTTTTAAAAACTGGTTGTTATTTGGATCTGAATGAGACTTTTGTTGTACCGTCATTTAGACAAAATTTAGTTTCTATTTCCAATTTGGACAAATTTGGTTTTTTTTGTTCTTTTGGAAATAATAAAGTTAGTTTTTTTCAAGATTCTAAGCTTATTGGTACTAGTTCTTTAATTGATAATCTATATATGCTTGATTCTTTTATTTCATTTAACAAGATCCTGTTATCTAATTCATGTGGTACAAAGCGTAAATTAAATGAGAATTCTGCTATGTTATGGCACAAGTATTTAGGTCACATCTCTAAACAAAGAATTCAGAGACTTGTGTCAGATGGAATTCTTGATTCCCTTGATTTAAGTAACTTCAACGTTTGTGTGGAATGTATTAAAGGAAAACAGACAAACATAAGGAAATTAGGTACCAATAGATGCTCAGACATCTTAGAACTAATACATACAGACATTTGTGGTCCATTCCCTACGGCCTCTTGGAATGGACAACGATATTTTATTACATTCATAGACGAATATTCAAGATATGGGTACCTATATTTAATTCATGAGAAGTCTCAATCCTTGAACATTTTCAAGTCTTTCAAAGCTGAAGTTGAACTTCAACTTGGAAAGAAAATTAAGGCTGTCAAATCTGATCATGGTGGTGAATATTACGGTAGATATGATGGATCAGGTGAACAACGTCCAGGGCCCTTTGCCAAATACCTAGAGGAATGTGGAATCGTCCCGCAATACACTATGTCGGGCAAACCTAGCATGAATGGTGTAGCGGAAAGGCGAAATAGAAAACTTAAGGATATGGTAAGAAGTATGATTAGTCATTCTTCTCTACTAGAATCCCTTTGGGGTGAGGCACTAAAGACTGCAATATATATCCTTAATAGGGTACCTAATAAAGTAATAGCCAAAACCCCTTATGAGTTATGGACAGGAAAGAAGCCTAGTATTAGGCATCTTCACATATGAGGTTGTCTAGTTGAGGCTAGGCCTTATAGGCCTAATGAAAGAAAATTGGACTCAAGAACTATTAGCTGCTATTTTGTTGGGTATTCTAAGCACTCTCGGGGTTTCAAGTTTTATGATCCTACTTGTAGATCATTGTTTGAGATAGAAAATGCTAGATTCCTTGAGGATGTTGAGTTTGGGGGGGAAGATAACATAAGGAAAGTTGTCTTTGAAGAGGAATTGGTTTCTTTTCCTCATGTGATTATAAATGATGTTTAGGCTCCAATTCCTGACTTCATTATTGAACCAATTATAGAACAAGACAACATTGAAGTCCCCGTTGTTGAACCTGACGTTCAAACTCAACAACCTCAAGAAGTGCCACTAAGAAGATCTACTAGAGAGAGAAGAAGTGCAATTCCAGATAATTATGTTGTGTTTCTTCAAGAACAACAGGATGATGTGGGCATAATAAAAGATGATCCAATCAACTTCCAACAAGCTTTAAAAAGTTCTAACTTTCAAAAGTGGATAAGTGCTATGGTAGAGGAAATAAAATCCATGAAAGACAATGACATTTGGGAACTTGTCGAACTGCCATCAGGAGTGAAACCCATAATTTGTAAATGGATATTTAAAACCAAAAGGGATTCACATGGCCATATCGAAAGATATAAGGCTCGTCTTGTTGCAAAGGGTTTTACTCAAAAAAAAGGCATTGATTACAAAGAGACTTTCTCTCGGTTTCATCGAAAGACTCTTTTAGGGTAATCATGGCACTGGTAGTTCACTTTGATTTAGAGCTACACCAGATGGATGTAAAAACTGAGTTTCTCAATGGCAACATTGATGAGACGATTTATATGGTGCAACCAGAAAACTTTGTGTCTAATGATTCAAAGTCTATGGTGTGCAAATTAAAGAAATCCATCTACGGTCTCAAGCAAGCCTCTCATCAATGGTATCACAAATTCCATGAAGTGATAACCTCATTTGGTTTTGAGGTGAACATTGTGGAAGATTGTGTATATCACAAGTTCAGTGGGAATAAATCAATCATACTCATAGCTAGTAATGATGTAGGTTTATTGCATGACACTAAGAGATTTCTCAAAAGAAATTTTGAGATGAAGAATCTTGGTGATGCTTCTTTTGTATTAGGAATTGAAATACTACGAGATCGTTCTCAAGGTAGTTTGAGATTGTCACAAAAGAACTACATTGAAAAGATCTTGAGTAGATTTGGCATGAAAGACTGTGCGCCAGGAGATACCCCAATCGCTAAAGGTGATAAATTTCATTTAGGTCAATGCCTCAAAATAACACTTAAGACTAAGGAGATGCAGAAGGTTCCCTATGCATCGACCATTGGAAGTCTAATGTATGCTCAAGTATGTATGCATCCAAATATTGCGTTCATAGTTGAAGTGTTAGGTAGATATTTGTGTGAACCCCGAATCCCAATTTTACACTTAAGTGTGTTTTCTTATTTAAATTGTCTTAATTTTTCACTTAATTGTGTGTCCCTATTTAAATTTGTATAAATAAGTTGAGTAGGTTGATGAGAAAGTTAGTGTGAAATGGTGAAGAAGGAATGGGAATTTGAAAAGAAAAATATGGACATTGAGTTTGGGAAATTTGGGAAAATTTGGCTAAGTATGGAAAAATTATGTTAAATGCGTGTTGTGCACAAAGCACTGAAAGGCAAGTGACTAGTGGCACAATCGTGTAGAAGTTGCATAGAGACAAACAATTTGCAGTAGCTAAAAGCGAGATTGTTGAGAGTGAGATCAGCGAGATCGTTGAGAGTGAGATCATTGAGATTGAGACCAGCGAGATTGGAGAGGAAATGAGAGAGAGCGAGATTGGATAGAAGATGGGGGAGACCGAGACCAGCGAGAAAGTGGGAGAGAGCGAGATTTTGAGCTAGAAAGTTGGAGAGAGATAGAGTGGAGAGAGCGAGATTTTGAGCGAGAATGGAGAAAGCGAGACCAGCGAGAAAGTGGGAGAGAGCGAGATCAGCCTGTGCGTCAGCCACACCTTGTCTGGTACTGCACTCGAACGTCACGCCCACGCCTCGCTTATGCATTGAACGGTCGAGTAAGCTTCTGGGCGATGTATTTGGATGCGTTAGGGTGGATTATGCATTTAAAAACCCTAATTTGAATACAAACAAAGCTTAAAGACTTAAGGACAAACGTCAATTAAAATCTAGGTGTCAGATTAAGAGAAATTCTTAAACCCTAAGAAATTGTGTTGGATGTGTTTGGGAAGAACACATTGAACCAAGGTGAAGTCAGCTTACGTTGATAAAGGGAGGATTAAACATTTGGCCATGCAGCCAAGTAGGTGCTGTCAATCCTATGAGCAATTTGAACGCCTATAAATAGGGAGCTGGGATTTCATTTTCAAATCACACAAAAATCATAAATTTCGTAGAGAAAGTAGAGGGTAGTAAGGGTTCAGAGGAATGTGTCAATTTTGGACGAGGAGAACTTCCAATCTACTCGTGCGTTTGGAGTGATTCTAAAGCCATTTGAAAGCTCTAGAAGTCTAGTTTTCAGCGTAGGTCTGCCGGAGGAAAAGGCTCAAAGGAACTGGGTTGAAAGTTGAGAAGAAGGCAGAAGGGTCAGATTGTCATATCAGTCTGGGCCAGTCTTGAAGATTTTGAGATTCCGGCCAAACTACGAGAAATTATGAGCTGAAAGTTTTGGGTAATATTTCTAAGATATTTTAAAATAAGTTTATAGAAGGAAGTATTTCCAAATAAGATTCATAACTATGAGTAATCTAAGTTGTAAGTTGAATCTGGATTCTAGGGATGAAAAAGGGACCCGAGAAGCTACTAGAGTGAAAAGTTCCTAAGAGTTCGAGGTGAGTGGCTAAAATGTTTTCGAACTAAAATGTTTTTAAACTGTCTTGATTACAACATTTACAGAAAGCATATTTGCGAAAATAATTCTCATACCTACTAGTTTTATAAAGTGGTTTCCAAGCATGTTTGAATTGTGATTTGAACGCATGCATATTGTTGAAAAACAATTTACATATGTTGATTTTATCCAGCATGTATTATCATCTTTAAAGCCATGTTATATATGTGTTATACTGTACATGCTTTAAAGAGAAAAGTTGTTTATAAATAGTTTTGGTAAAATGCGATGTCGAAGTACAAGGAGAAAACATCCACCCAACTAGATACTGAAGTACAAGGAGAAGGTGTCTATTGGTACCGAAGTACGTTTGAGAAGGTACCAAGCCAACGGGATATTGAAGTACGTTGGAAAAGGTATCCTAGTAGCTCGATACTAAAGTACAAGGAGAAGGCATCTGAGCAGTAGTACCTAATGTGGCCACAGGTGAATAAAGTCAGAGATTGAGCAAAAGGGTTCTCTCTGAACTAGTAGTTGGTGTTGGGATTATTTTACCAGTTATACAGTACTTTGATTTGAGAAATGATTTTACTGTTTTATGTTTAAAACAGTTTTATATACATTACGCTTGGATATTGTTTATGCTGCATTAAATTATATTTCAGATAAAACTATCTTCTGAAATTATGCATGAGAATTTACTATATTTTCTCGGTCACTCATTGGGCGTAAGCTCACCCCGTTTTCAAATGTTTTTGTCCCCCCCCCCCCCCTTCCATAGGTAGCGGTCAAATCCTCTAAAGATAGCTTAGTATCTGCTCTGCCACTAAATGACGAAAAGACTTGTAACCGTTTGCTAGGTGGTTACTGTTAATATTGTACACATGTTACTATTGTTCATATAGGGACTAGGGTTTGTGGGTTTTGGGACTTGTAAATCTAATGTTGTAAATACTCTAAACATATTAAGTTTCTAAGTTAATAAATTATGGGCCTACAGCCGTCCCGTTGCATATAATTTGTATTTGGTATCAGAGTTATTCCGCAAGAGTTATTAGGCAGTAAGTGTTAGCCTAAGGGTTGATAATTGCTACAGTCACGCCTTTCTCTAGGCTAAGAAGGTGGTTTGGGGTGGGGTGTGACAATTTAAGTAACCCAGAGATAGATCATTGGAAAACAGCCAAACGGGTTATGAGGTATTTATAGAGAACAAAAGATTATATGCTTATTTATCGGAGATCAGAAGTTTTGGAGATCATTGGATATTCTTATTCTAATTATATTGGATGTCAAGACACTTTTCGATCTACTTCAGAATATATCTTCATGTTGGCTGGAGGAGATGTATTCTGAAAAAGTGTTAAACAAACACTTATGGCTTCTTCTACCATGGCTACGGAATTTATAGCATGTTATGAGGCATCTAATCATGGAATATGGTTGCGAAATTTTGTCACTGGGCTGTAGATAGTGGTTGGCATAGAAAGACCACTAAAATTATTTTGTGACAATAAGTCGGCTGTGATGTATTCCAACAACAACAGAAGAAATACAAAGTCAAAGCATGTAGACGTGAAGTTTCTGGTTGTTAAAGAAAGAGTTCAAAATGGTCAAATTTCGATAGAACACATAGGAACAAACTCTATGGTGGCAGATCCATTGACTAAAGGTTTACCACCTAAAGATTTTCATGAGCATGTTGCTCACATGGGTGTTAGTCACTTTTCTGATTCCATGGTTTAATGGGAGTTTGTTATTGAGGATGTTCTTTGACCTTATTTTGTTTATTTTCTATATAGAATAAAGTTGATGGTTTATGTTTTATTATCTGAACTTGTTTATCATGCATGCAGTTTAGCATAAAGTTATTTTTTTTTTTTAGAATGATCTCATTAAGGAATTTGGACTAGTTGGAAACAGGCATGATCTGGATCACTTTGCATGTAGTTTCCATGCTATCCATCCATACTTGATATATGTCATTGAATGTATTGGAATTGGTGATCAAGGAAGGTTTAGTTACAAGGGTAGTGACGAAAGCCGCCTTGATTCCATGCTAATACAGGAGATGGACCAGATTGAACTAAAGGAGAATTCTATTATTGAAATAACCTGTTTATGTGCGCTTAAGATTTATGTGATTTAATTATATTAGGTACATAGACATAGCTCAAGTTGGAGACTGTTAGACATTTAAATAATAATATGTTTAATTAAAGTATGGACTATGTATGTGGATTAATAATTTATCACATTGGGTTATTTTATTAGATTGGACCCTATTATGTGATCTAATTAATTAAGGCCTTAGATTCTTAATCGAGTATGGACTTAATGGGTAGAAGCCCATTCCTAGTTAATTAGGGTTTAATGGGAATCCTAATTGAACTAGTATATAAAGAGATCTTAGGGCTATGGTCCTCAATATACCAAAAAAATAAGTACTCAGTCTTTCTTGAATCCCATCTAGAGAGAGATCCCACTAAGGGCATTCAGAGTTTTAGTTGAGGAATACCATAGTCATCCATCATCATCTTGAAGCTATCATCAATTTTGCAATGGAATCCGGTATGTTATTCTTGACAATTTGACATGAATGATCCTAGGGTTTATCTATTCAATATAGATATAAAGAATTTATGCTAACAGATTTACATGAGGAGACCTATTATGGAAGAATAAGTGATGACAACCTTTTTCAATGGCAACTCTAATTCCCCTCCGATTGGGGAATGTAACCAATAATGTACTAGTTTCTGACAAATTGGGGAAAATACGAATAATATCCTTAATCCTTTTTTTTCACCTTGGACAATGGTTAGAAATAACCTTAAAAAATTTTCACAATTAGCACCCTTTTGACAAATCGTTATAATATTTTTTTCTCGATCCTTTCCATTCGAGATCGTCTTCGAGATTCGAATAAAAATTTAACATTTTTTTTATCACATATCTAAACTATCAATTTTTTGGGACTTTCTCGATGGAATCATAGATAGAACAAAGATTGCGATCATATTATAATCTTTTCTAAAATCTTGTTTTTTAAGAAGAAATTACCCATGGATCACCACGAGATTCGATTTTCTCATAGACCGTCGAACACTTGAATGGGGAAACGATGAGAAATTGATAAATATATTCGGAAATTCCCAACTCAAACAACTATGGAAACATAATTTGGGTGTAAGGTTGGAAATTTGAAGAAGATTTGACAAAAAAATATATTAAATAAGATTTGGGAAAGATTACATACAACCTCGATCTTTGTCCTAGTCGAGATTCCACCTACAATGCCCAAAAAATTGATAGCTTGGATGTACAATGAAAAGAAGTTAAACTTTTATTCAAATTTTGGGGTCGATCTCGGCCTAGAAAGATCAAGAAAAAGAATTCCAACGAGTTCTCCAAAATTGTACTAATCGTGAAAGTGAAATATTTTAAAGTTATTTCTGACAATTTTACAAGTATTTTTTCTATCTATTCTTAAATATTATAACTTTAACTAAACATGATAAGTGCTCTAATTTCTTAGCATGTCTAGACATAAATATAAGAAATTTCGGCACCTAACCAATCCGATTAATTCTAGTTGAGAAATAACAATTTTGAAAAAAAAAAAAAAGAAAAAAACTCATATAACTACCTTCTTCCTTCTTCTTTTTCTTTTTTTTTTTTTTTTTCATTTGTTTATAGATACTCTCATGAGTGTTGATAGAGGAAAAGATATCTACCTCTTTTGGAACTCTTAAAAAAAAAAAAGAAAAAGAAATTGTTCCTTTGAACTTAAGACCCTTTAAAATGTATTATTTCTCTGAAATTGGAACCAAACATTTCTAGCTTGAAAATAAAATGTGAAACTGAAGATTGAAGTTTCTAATTTAAAATATTTGAATCAAGTTGGTTGGGTGATTTCCTATTCAATACAACGGAATGATTTATTTATTGAGGGACAAGATGGTAGTTTCATGTCGTGGGTCCCTCTACTTAAAGAGAGAAAAATGGAAAATATGTTAAAAAATAGATTCTAAAAATAAGATTACTTTTAAATTGAAAAAAAAAAAAAACTTTTTGAATAAAAATCAAATATTTCCCTTGTTTTTCCTTACTCTTGCCTTACACTTTCTCTTCAACTGTCTTTCTTCTACAAATTCACTATAATAAGAAATGATTATATAAAACTATTCTTTTTAAAGAATGAATTTACCAAATACATGCATTTTCAAATTTAAAATCAAACAAATCTTTAAAGTTTTAAAATGAAAAGAAAACGTAAATGTAACTTCTAAAACATTAGAAACCTTAAAAAAACATATAACAAAAATATTTTAAAATGTCACATTCATACCATTCGAAGTTGAATATGACTTTTATCCGAAACTTTGACTAGTTGAGCTATTTTCTGCCTGAGGATAATCAAAGTCTACAGAGTCTATAGAATGTTTGGAATCCACCGCGGCTATTGGCAATTTAGGACCTTCCTGCCCTTCTGATAGAAAGTAAATGAAAGGCTTTTCTGGAAGAGGAATCTCCAACTTCCCTTCCAACATCTTCACCACTTTCCCCATCGCCGGCCTCTTCTCCGGTTGGTTCTGAACGCACCACATCGCCGTCTGCACCATACGGTTAACAATGGCGAAATGGGCTCCACTGTCGTACTGATTCCTGATCCGACTGTCTAAAACTTCTTCAATCTTCGCTTCCACAAACGCTTTTTCGAATGCCCAGCTCGGAAAATACCAAAACGCGCTCTCGACCGTCGATCCTTTCGTATCGAAATTCCTCGTTCCGCTGACAATCTCCAGCAGAACCATTCCGAAACTGTACACATCCGCCTTCGTCGTTATCGAATGAGAACCCAATTTCACCAGCTCCGGCGCTACGTAACCGGGTGTCCCTCTAATCCGAGACATACTCACCGCCGTCTCGTCGTTTTTCTTCAGTTTCGACAACCCGAAATCCGATAGTTTCGGGCAGAAATCGTTGTCCAGAAGGATGTTTTCGGGTTTTATGTCTCGATGTAACACCCATTCAAGGCATTCTTCGTGTAAGTACGCGATTGCTCTCGCAACTCCAATGGCGATTCGATAACGAATCCCCCAATCGAGCGATGGGATTTCTCCATCCGTTGAATCAGACGGCGGAGGTTTGACGAAGAGGAATTTGTCGAGAGATCCATTGGCTATGTACTCGTAGACTAACATTCTTTGACCCTTTTCGGCGCAGAATCCCCACAATCGGAGCAAGTTGAGATGGTGCATTCTGGCGATGATGGTGACCTCTGCCCAAAAGTCGCCATCGCCGCCGGAGACGTTTTTCAAACACTTGACGGCGATGATACGTTTGTCCGGCAATTCCCCTTTGAAGACTTCGCCGAATCCGCCTTTTCCGACGCAGTTCGAGAAGTTGTTGGTGGCTATCTTCAGCTCGTCGTAGCTGAACCGCTTTGGTCCACCGGCGGGAAGTGATTCTAGACCAAGCGTGCGAGCCATGTCTCTGTATTTTATAAATCTCTTCAAGAATGCACAGAAGAAAACCGCCCCAGAAATTAGTTCGGCCACGAATATGGTGACAATTATCCATATGTTCCTGGTAGTGTTATCTTTATTTTCAGGCGGCGGCCGGAGGCTGATGTGAACTGGGCATGTGGTTTGGAGTTTGTACATCATTCCGGTGAAATTTGACCGGTCTGTTTCCGAATTGTCGACCTTCACAAAGGCAGCTGTCTTCATCCCTGGCGACCACAACCCGTTCGACAAAATGTCTAGCTGAAGCACACACTGGGCGCTGCCGTCGAAGCTGAATGTATAACCCACGCAGCTCGAATTCTTTAAGCAATCCGCTTGACACACTGAAATATTTGGGGTTTGCAGGGAGATTTGTTTAACCCCACCTCTGAAACTCACAAAATCCAGTTGAAGAAACTTGGGTTTGCTCGATACGTTGAGTTTCCGGTGGCATCCTCGCCGTGCTCCGCCGCGAGGATCGGGGCTGAATCCGGGAGCGCAGACACAGTAGGTGGAATTGTAACTGCCAGTACTCATACAGACAGAATTCGGGCCACAAGTATCAAAGATATGACACAACTCTACATGTGCTTGCCAAACCACATCCCACCGTGGGGAATTTGGATTTAAGCTGAAAATCTTGAGGTTCCCATCATCGTCAACAACCAATTTCCGGATCCGGGTTGAGTTAAAATCAGAAGGGTAAATTGGGTTTTGATTATCTCTGTTGATTATTCCTGTATTTTCGAAATTCTTGAAGGGGTTGTCAGTCCACCAGTACCTCTCTGTACCAAACGTCAAATTAACAGAGTTCACAAACGAATATTTGCCGTTGTTGGAGACGATGGTGGTTCCATTCAATGTCTGATTAGGCAATATAGTATTGGTGGGGAATTGGAAGCTCTCCCATGTGCCATAAATCAAATCTCCATCATTGCGAAGGATTAATTGGGTCGAATTTGGATTTGCAGAAACGCTGTTGGAAGGCCAGAGGTTGCGACCGGAGCCGTCATTGAGACGAAGCTGACCGGTGGCTGTGATGGCCAGAGCCGCTGAACGGTTGACCGGAGAAAGACGGTTGGCGGACCAGACGACGTTGTCTGTTGAGATGTTGAAGTACCAAACGGAGAAGATGAAGAGATTAGAGTTGTTGGGTAGTGGGCGGAAGCCGGCGGCGAAAAGGGAGTTGGGGGAGAGGAGAATGAGATTTTGAGTGGGTCGCCATGGGGACTGGGAAATAGAGAAGGCGGAAAAATTGCGGGGTTTCGGAGGCTGGGCAGTGACCGGAGATGGGAAGAAGAGAAGGAAGAGGGCGGAGAGAGCGACGGCGAGAGACATGGTTAAGAATGCAGAGGTAGGCGGCTGAAAGCCATTGAAGTTAAATGGGAGTTTGGAGAAGATAGAAATGGAGATTTATTATTGATTTTATTAAAAAAACGAGCCCCCACTTTTTGAAGTCGGGATGTGTGGGAATGACTTTCTAAAATAATATATATATATATATATATTTAAAAAAAGCCTTATTAGATGTGATGCTTTTCCTTTCTCTTCAAGGTCATTTGATGTGATTTTATTAACATATGCCCTTAATTTCTAACCTAACTGACGGGTTTCACTTACTTTTTTTAGAACAAATATTGAGTCGGAGACTTGAACGACGAAAATCTCTTCATCCTCAATACATATAGAAATCAATTGAACTAAATTCTGGTTGAAAAGGTTTATTTAATTGAAACCTTATCATATATTTTTTTAATGATTAATAATCCTAATGAATTTTAAATTGATTGTTATTATCGAAAATCATGATTTCAAAATCATATCTTTCCATATAAATTTTTTTTATTTAATAAATCATATTTAAAATTCTATATTAGTAAATTTCTTAGCTTTCTATTTTTTTTAGTTATCATTTAAATATAAAATTTTAAATATATGTATTTCAAATGTTTATCGTTCCAAATGAATTATAAAATTTAAAATCATTTATTAGATTTAGAATAACAGGATTTTAAATTATTTTTTAAACTTTCTTTAATCTAAATAGAGAGTTAAAGAAAAATAATATCATTTTTTAAACTTTCTTTAATCTAAATAGAGAGTTAAAGAAAAATAATATCTTCAACCATAGAGTGCCAAAGGTTAGCAGAAATTACCTTTTTAGTACCATAATTGCAAAGAAAAGAATCCACTTGTGATCTAAAAAAAAATATATGTCAATTATTGTTGAGCATAACTCACTTTAGAGACAAATGATTTGTATACACATAATATAAGAAAGATGTGACTTATTTTATTTTACTTTTTTTTTTTTTTAATTTATACACAATCTAAGATGAGAGGAATAACCCCAATAACAAAGAAAAAACAAATTTCTTTATGAGCTTAAGTGAGTTTAATTCAACGGTAATTGACATGTTTCACATTCACACCTTCATTGTACTAAAAAAAATAGATTGACCTTTAACTACCATTTTAATTAATTAAAATATCCTAATTTACACCTTCAAATTAGAAAGTTCAAAGTTCCAAACCTCATTTATTACATAATATATATGGCATATGCATTCATGATGATAAGTTTGATGTCAACATTTTCATCGATATTTTCACATATTTATCAACATTCCAATTATATTTTAAGAAACCCAATAAGAATATTAAAAAATTATCAAAATGTCACTCATATGAAGAAAATATAAATATTAAACATTGTAATTCATTCAAAAAGTGTGAAATATTTATTTTGTATAATTTTTTAATAAAAATATTGGTTGATATTGCCATTTTATCAATATTTTCATCAACTTAACATCAAACAATTTTAGGTTGAGATTGGTTCAATAGTATTGATATGTAGTCCATCATTAAAGGTCAGAGGTTTAACTCCTGTTCTGTAATGTTGTACTTAAACAAATATCAAACATTTTTATTTTACAACATTTTAATTAAATATTGGATGCAACAACTCTGAGAAAGCAGCCACCCTTCCATGAACAAAACTCTCCCATGAATCTTCCCATTTATGGACATTTTTCCACGAGTCTATATATATACTCAACATGGACATAAGATAATTCAAACACATTGAATAATTATCAAAACGGAAAATAAAATAAGTCAACAAAATGTTGATGTTAACAACCTATCAACAATAAGATTTTTATAATTATTTTCTACTTTTCAATTTTTTTTAAAGATATATATTAATTTTAAATTTTTAATGATTTTATCGACATTTTGTTGAGAATCTCACATTAGAAAAATAAAGAGATCTTGCACTTCTTATAGGATAGATGAGTTACTCTTTTCATTATCAATTGATTTTGAGATGTAATCTCATGTTATCTAATATGATATTAAAGTCTATAAAAAAAATGATGAACCCAATAAAAGAGATGTTTTGAGATGAAATTCTATGTTATCTAATAATTTTAATCCAATTAATGATTTGGCCTTCTTATCAACTCTATTATGATTTAAACCTTTCTTATATTTACATCATATTAGAAAGAAAAGTCGATAATATTATGGTAGGACCTACCATCACATGCCAACCAAGATCATGATATGCATTTAATATAGTTTATTATTATTGTTATTGTTATTTTGTTATAAGCGTTGACTTTGAAAATTGAAATACAAAGTTGGTGGACAAGTTTTTCTTCTCTCATTCATCAATTTGGTTATTAGAAAAAGAATCCTATCAATTTGGTCTTCTTTTAAATCAAAACTATGATAACTTTATCTATTTTATTAATAAGAAAGAATCAATTACAAGTTGGTTATCGATGGTTTGTGAATAATTTAAATTATAACAATAAAATATTAAATTTTGTTAATGAAGTTTTGGTTAATTCAACTCACACCTCCTCCCTCCCTTTATGACAGTTATTGTGATGATCCTTTTATGATAGTTTCTATGTTATTGAGCATGATTTTTATATAGTGCGTTGAAGTGCTTTGACTATCTTATGGTAGTCATTATGTTTAAATGTTGATTTTGGTGTTTCACTATCTTGCAGTTATGGTAGTCTTATATTTAAATGTTGATTTTGGTGTTTGACTATCTTGCAGTTATGGTAGTCTTATATTTAAATGTTGATTTTGGTGTTTGACTATCCTGTAGTTATGGTAGTCTTATGTTTAAATGTTGATTTTGGTGTTTGACTATCCTACAGTTATGATCGTCTTTATGTTTAAATGTTGATTTTGGTGTTTGACTATCCCGTAGTTATGGTAGTCTTTTGTTAATATAGTGATCATGGCTTCTATTGAAAATGAGTTATTTTGTTGATAGAAGATGATTGTGCTTTGAAATATTTGTTCATGTTGATTTTGGTATTTGTCCCTACATGCTTTCACCATTAGGAGTTTTTGTTTTAATTTCAGGTTGGTTTCATCTGTTCTCTTTTTCTCTTTCTCTTGATATTAGCAATTTAGAAATGTTCTAATGCTGATAGAAGATGATTGTGTTTTTCGATTCCTTCCCCCCTCCCCCCTTCCTTTATGATTGTTATTTTAATGGTCATTTTATGATAGTTTTTATGTTAATGGGGTTTGTTTACTTTTGCAATTCTGGCATGATTTTCATATAGTTTGTAAGAAATTGAATTTTGTGAATGTAATTATGTCCCATACTTCAATTTTTTTATTCTAATGTGCTTACATATTTCAATTTTTATATGCCAGATTTTATATCTTGATGGTGACGAGCTAGTACGAGATTTCATAAAGTTTAATTTAGATGAAAATACAAATAGTTTGAGTTGGTATTTTATATTTTTGTTTCAATTTGACCTTTAATGCTTCAAAGAGCTTACATTGCGATTTTTGTTATGTAAACTTGTGATGGCTAGTGTTGGTACTAATTTTGTTTGATATTACTTTGAGCTAATTTAAGAAATGTTTGAAGTGGGTTGATACTACATTGGGATTTTTGTCATCCAAACTTGTGATCAAGTTGGTATTATTTCACTTGTATTAGTAATTGATCATCATTGTCTTATTTTGTTTCAATGATTTATTTATATTCATCCTCCTTGTATTTGTAAAATGAGAACTTAACACTTGAATAAAGTCTGTTACTCCTTACATAGTGAATGTAGGTCTAATTTTGGACCGAACCACTCTATCCTCTTTTTTCATTCTACTTTTCTTCTTTCTTTCTCTCGAGTATGTGATAAAGTAAAACGGAGATACTTCTCTGGTTGTTAGTCCTTCTTTTCTTCTTGCTTTCCTTATATTGGTTTTTTCTTTCTCTTCATCTGTAAAGAAGCGTTGTTGTTTGTAAACTTGAAGCTGAGAAACTTTCTCTTTTCTTCTTGCCTGAAGAACACTACAAGTGGTATCAAAGCCTATGAGCAATGAAGAAAATAGGCAAGAAATCACGTCTTGGTTCGAATAATCAAGAATGGCAGTCGCATAATTTTATATCGATAAATTTGATGGCAAAGGAGATTTCGAGTTGTGGAAGACTGAAATTCGTGCAATTCTCGGGCAATAAAAGTTAACTAAAGCCTTGATCGATCCGAGGAAACTTCCAACAACTCTTACTGAAGAAGAAAAAGAAACCATTGAGATCACTGCGTATGGAAACATTATTTTGAATCTCAATGATAATGTCTTTAGAGGGGTGATAGATCAGAGGAACATGTTTGAGATGTGGTTGAAGTTGGAAGAAATCTATGCTGCAAGAGACCTACCAAATAGAGCTTACTTGAGAGAGCAATATTTCACCTTCAAAATGGATCCTGGTAATGCTCTAACGGATAATCTCAGTGAATTTAAAAGATTGTCTAATGATTTCAAATGACTGGGAAATAAGATTGGAGATGAAAACGAAGCTTGTACTGTTAAATTCAATCCCTGAAGACTGTAGAGACGTTAAAATGGCACTGAAGTATATTAGGGAGAAGATTACCACATAAATTGTTATTTCTGCTATAAAAACTAGAGAGTTGGAACTTTAGTCAACAAAGAAAGATTAAAGTAATGTTGAGGGTTTGTTTGCTAAGAGAAAGGGCAAAAACAATTGTAAAGAGGGCAAAAGTCAGACAGATAGATTTAATCAATATGACAAATCAAAACTGAAGTGCAATTTTTGTCTTAAGGAGGGTCATATCAAGAAGGATTATTTTCTTTTTATAAAGAAGCAAAGTAAAAGGAATAAGAAAGCTAAGCAAGCAGAAGTTGCAGTGGTTGAAGATACTTTCATATATTCTAATGCCGTGGCAACATCTCAAGACAGCTCAAGCAACAAAGATCTTGCAAAGATAGAAAATTGGAAACTTGATTTCGATTGTACTTTTCATATGACCCTTTTAAAGGCTGGTTCACAGCCTATAAAGAGTGGGATGGTGGTTTGGTTTATGTTGGAAACAATAGTACTTGTAATGTAATAGGCATTGGATCGGTGTCTTTAAAGCTCAAATATGGATCAGTGAATCCGTTGACAAACGTCAAGCATGTTTCAATCTTAAAGAGGAATTTAATCTCTTTGAGGATGTTAGAATCAATTGGATGTCACTACAGTGGCCATAGAGGTCTGTTTGAAGTTAAAAAGAACTTCAAGACCATCTTTGTAGGTGTCAAAGTCAATGGACTTTATGTTGTCAAGGATGTTTAGATGACGCAAACAACTCATGGTTTCAGATGGGAGACTAATTGAAGCAGATTTTTGGCATAAGAGATTGCCACATGTTTGTAGCAGAGGGGTGCAAGTTCTATCTAAATTAGCGATATTGGCCAGAGGCCTTTTTGATAAGTTGAAATTCGGTGAGCACTGCATCATAGAAAAGGCAACTAGACAGAGTGTTCTTAAAGCTGATCACTCCTCAAAAGAAATTTTGGATACTCTGATCTTTGGGGACCTTCACACACACCATACATTAATGGTTCAAGGTATTTTCTTTCCTCCATATATGACTTTTCAAGAAAAAAACTAGGTCTATTTTCTAAAAATAAAAGACATGGCCCTAGAAAAGTTTAAGGAGTGGAAAATAATGGTTGAAAGACAAACAAATATACAAGTTCAATACCTTAGGACAGACAATGGATTGGAATTTTGTGGTGAGAGCTTTAATCATTTTTGTAGACAGAAAGGCATCATTAGACATAGAACCGTTCGTTATACACCACAACAAAATGGTGTTATATAGAGGCTTAATTGAACCATTATGGAAAAGGTTAGAGCTCAAATGTCTGATGGGCTAATTCCTAAGAAAATTTGCGCAAAGGTGGTTTCATGTACAACTTATACCCTTAATAGGTGTCCACACACTTCGAGAAACTACCTTACTCCACAAGAGATATGGACAAAGCATCCACCAAACGTTGACAATCTTAAGGTGTTTAGATCTGTAGCTTTTGTTCATCAAAATCAGGGCAAACTAAAGCCAAGGGCTATGAAATGCATGTTCATTGGCTTCACTGAAGGTGTAAAGGGTTACAGCTTATGGCATCTGATTGAGAAGAGATGTATCAACAGCCAAGATGTGGTCTTTAGAGAATCAGAAATGTACATGTTAACAAAGAAAGATCATATAGTCAGTCCAAAATCCAAAGAAACAAGCATTGAGGTAGAGTTCCTTAGATAGGTATTTAAGAATTCACTTTCCCCTGAGCCTAACATTGAAGAAACTGATGAGAATGTTGAGGTAGAATCAGAGAAATGTGAAAGCTCTCATCAAGCTGTTGATCTTATAAATTATTCTTTAGCTCGTGATAGGTAAAGAAGAACAATAGTTCCTCCCATGAGATTTGGCGAAGCAGACAGTATTAGTGTTGCTTTAAGTGTAGAAGACTATTTAATCAATCAAGAACCATCCACCTTCATGAAAGCAACTAGTAGTCTAAATGCTGAAAAATCGATTGAAGCCATGACTGAAGAGATGGATTCCCTCACGACAAATGAAACATGGAACCTAGTACTTTTACCAAAGGGAGCAAGAGCCATTACCTACAAATGGACCTATAAGTTTAAAGAATGTGTTCCAAAGGTGTAAGAAGCAAGGTATACGGTTGGACTTATGGAAAAAGGATTTACCAAAGAGTTGGAACTGATTACACCGAAATCTTCTCTCCTGTAGTGAAGCAAACCTCCATTTGAATATTGTTATCTGTGGTAGTCTAAAACAATCTTGAATTGGATCAGTTAGATGTGAAAACAACCTTTCTACATGGGCAACTAACTGAGACAATTTACATGGTTCAACTACAAGAATATGAGGTAAAGGGGAAAGAACATCATGTTTGTCAACTCAAAAAGTCCTTATATGGACTCAAACAATCCCTCAAATGCTGATATCAAAAGTTTAATGAGTATATGAAGAAGATTGGTTTTGAAAGTAACTCATACGACAACTGTGTGTATGTGAATTTGTATACTCATCTGTTGTCTTCTTACATCTATATGTGGATGACATGCTCCTAGCAGGCAAGTCTAAAGAGGGCATTAAAAAGATCAAAACTTCATTGAAGAAAGAGTTTGAAATGAAAGACCTTGGTGAATCAAAGAGGGCATTGAAATATCTAGACAAAGAAATAAAGGAGTTTTCAACTTAAGCTAACATTTGTACAGCAACAAAATCTTAAAGAGATTTCATATGGATAAAGCAACATCAGTTACTACTCCTTTAGCACAACATTTCAAGCTATCCTTTGAGAACTCACCAAGAGAAGATGAAATTGAACACAAGAAGTTTATGATGGAAATTCCTTACACATAAGTCGTGGGCAGTCTTATGAACTTGATGATATCTACTCGTCCTAATCTTGCTTATGTAATGAGCTTGGTAAGTAGATTTATGGCAAACCCAGGTAAAAAACATTGGGAGGCATCAAAGTGGATTATGAGATATCTAAAGGGTACCCAAACA
Source organism: Benincasa hispida (assembly GCF_027475165.1). Taxonomy (NCBI): domain Eukaryota; kingdom Viridiplantae; phylum Streptophyta; class Magnoliopsida; order Cucurbitales; family Cucurbitaceae; genus Benincasa; species Benincasa hispida. The sequence continues at coordinate 31,013,216 of NC_143489.1, read as the reverse complement.
GCTAGCGTGATATATAAACAGAATCCTATTAAATCAAATGAAGTCTATGGCTACGTTGATTAAGATTATGCAGGTGACCTAGATCTTCTTGGTTGGTAAGAACATTTTAAGTTGGAAAGTAACACTTCAGTCGATGGTAGCCCTATCATCCACAGAGGCTGAATATATGTCGTTTTCTGAAGTTATAAAAGAAGCTTTTTGGCTCAAAGGCCTCTCAAGGGATTTTGGTGTTACTTAAAGAACAATCAAGATATACTGTGATAATATGAGTGTAATACATCTCTCTAAAAACAGTTAGTTCCACAATAGAAGGAAACACATTGACATAAATTACCATTTTTTTTTATCATAAAACATATTGAAAAAGGTATAGTTGAAGTGTCAAAGGTACATACATCAGATAATGTTGCTGATATGTTGACTAAACCGATCGTTTGAGCTAAATTTGAATAGTGTCTTAAGCTAATTGGATTAACTCTATCAGAAAAAGGGTGAAGAGTAGGAAAAGAGGAGTAGACAAGGTAGATTTTATTTCAAGGTGGGGCTCTAGCTTCTTATAAATACTCTCCTTCTTATATTTGTAAAATTAGAACTTAACACCTGAATAAAGTTTGCTGCTCCTTACATAGTGGATGTAGGTCTGATTTTGGATTGAACCACTCTAACCTCTTTTTTCTTTCTACTTTTCTTCTTTCTTTCTCTCGAGTATGTGATAGAGTAAAACAAAGATACTTCTCTGGTTGTTAATCATTCTTTTTTTCTTGCTTGCCTTATGTTGATTTTATCTTTCTCTTCATTTGTAAAGAAAAGTTGCTGTTTGTAAACTTGAAGCTGAGAAACTTTCTCTTTGCTTCTTGCTTGAAGAACACTACAAAGAGAAATTAAATAATATTATTAATTAATTAATCAAATGCATATGTGTATGTTGCTATTTATTTTTTAGGGTGGACCTAGAGATCCATCTACAAATTATAAAAGAAAGTAATGAGGAAGAGATATATGAATAAGACAATGGTGATCAATTACTAACTTTGAAGTCAATAGTTGAATAATAAATTTTAGAAACAAAGGAGGTTATATTGTTTTTAGGCCATATTTGCTTGGTTACACCTAATGAAAATTGGGTAGTGTAACGAAAATTGTTGTGGTTTATTTTCTACAATCAAAATGAGTTGAATTGTAATTATAAATTCATTAGTGGATATATATATATATATATATATTAAAAAAAAAGAAAAAAAAAACTCCTATGAATTGAAGTATAAACACCAAGGAGGCCATAAGAAGAAGAGAGGAAGGTGAAGAGGGAGAGAGAGACGACGAGAGGGAGATGAGTAGGGAAAAGAAAATAGAGAAAAAAAAGTAATAAAAAAGCTTGGGGAACGTTATTTGAAGAGAGAATGGAAATTGTTGTAAAATGTTAAAAAAAAATATGGTGGAACAGTGGGTCATCAAGATATGATAATTAGATTAGCATTTATATTTGGTGTAATCTGATTATGAGATTGACCATAATTAAAATTTGTGTGCCCATGTTTCATTTTCATTACAGAAATCGATAAACACCTTGAATCGTAATGGGGTATGTCACACACCCACTCCAATATTAATATAAAGGTGTAGGCTAAGCATGCCTGTTATTTAAATGTTTTGACTATTTATTTCTCTATTTTAACATTTTAACATTTTTATTTAGGTTTCGGATTATGTTTATACTAGTTGAAAAAGGTAATTTATCAATAATAATGTAAAAAGTGGGCCTTGATTGATTACTTTTATTATTGTTTACCTTTTTTCCATAATCGTAATGAGACGTGTGAAAGAATGTTATTTTCCCTGGTACCTTATGGGGCATTTCTCTAAATTTCCATTCCCTTTCTTCTATTATTTTTTCCCCAATAAGGGCCTTACACGTGTACACAGTAGTGTGGTGTTTACATTTATGATAATCAGTTGAGGAATATTATTCACAACTCTTTCTCCTTCTTTATTCTTTACTTCGTTCATAGTATCAGAGCTGTTAAGCTCCTTTTTGCTTCAATGAATCCTGGTGAGGGCTCATCGTCATCTTCTTCAAAGGGTGTAAAACCGATTGTTGTTCCTTCTACTACGGTAACGACACCTACAGTCACTGATGATTCTCCAACTCAATTGAGTCCTCGGGTAACTTCAATACGAACTCCTCCCGTCATTCCTTATCCAAAACCCTAGGTCCATATAAGATCTCTTTCACGGAGACCACAAAACATCATCCTAATCCGAATTCTTATCCAAGTCAACCAGCCTTTCAGAATCCACAATAACAATTTTGTAATTCAAACTACTACTCCCCTCCCCATTATCTTTCCTCTCAATCTGCTCCAAAACCTAATTGCCCAAGTATACCTCCAGCTCCCAATATTTTTCCCTAACCTTTTACACCAAACCCTATCCATCCTTACCTCAACCTCTTGCTGTGAAGCTAAATGATAATAATTTTCTTTTGTGGAAGAAGCAACTGCTGAATGTTGTTTCAAGTTAATGGACTTGAAGGTTTTCTAAATGGCACTGTTCCAGTGCCACTGAAGTTTTTGGATTTGTACAATACACAACTGAATCCTGCTTTTCACACATGAGAGAGATACAATAGTTTTATTATGTGTTGGATATATTCTTCTTTATCTGAACAAAAGATGGGAGAAATTGTTAGTCTAGCTGCTACTGCTAATATATGGACTGCTTTACGCCGTTCTTATGATTCTAAAATGACTGCAGAATCATGGGTTTAAAAGCTCAATTACAAAGAATTAAGAAAGATGGATTGTCTGTTAGTCAGTATCTAACACAAATTAAAGATATAGATGATAAATTTAGTGCTATTAGTGAACCTGTATCATATAGAGATCATTTAGCTCATATTGTGGATGGCTTAGGTAATGAATATAATGCTTTTGTTAAATCTAAAAATAAATCGGTCTGATAATCCTTCCATTGAAGATGTTAGAAGTTCATTTTTAGCCTATGAGGCTCGGTTGAAAAAACAGAATGTTGTTGACTAGTTAAATGTTACCCACGCTAATCTTCACAAGCTTTCTTTCCAACATAATAACAGCAAACGAAATCAGTCTCGGCCTTCCACATCTCACTCTTCCCTGTTTTCCCCTCCTTTGCACCTAACCAAATGCCTTTGCCTTCCAGTGTTCTTGGTAAGCCTCAGTTTCACTAAAAATGGCCTCCAAAACCTTAATCCTTTAAACCACAATGTCAAATTTTCCAAAAGTTTGGTCATACTGCCTTTATCTGTTTTCAGCATCCAAACATGTCCTTCCAAGCTCCAACTCCACAAGCTCATATTACCACTGTTTAACCTATGACCACTGCTGCTCTGCCTGATACCTTCTCACCCTTCACTGAGTATCCACATCCGGATGAGGGATGGTTTATGGACTCGGGCACTACTCATCACCTGTCTTCTTATGCTTCCAACTTCTGTAATCCTATGCTTTATTTAGGTGGTGAACAGATGACTGTTGATAATGGTAAGCAAATCTCTATTTCAATTATTAGTCATCTTTATATTCCTTCAGTTCATAAAGTTGTCTTATTTCGACATGTTCTTCATACACTTGCTATTTCCAAAAGATTTGTTAGTATTGCTAGGTTATGTAATGATAATCAGGCATTTGTCGAATTTTATGCTTCTTATTTCCTTGTGAAGGATCTCAAATCCAAGAAGATTCTACTTCGGGGCACACTTGAAGATGGTCTTTATAAACCTCACTCTAGTACTCACAAGTCTCCCTCCTCTCCTTCTGGTGGTGCTGCTGTCATCCTCTCTTCAGTCAATAATAATCTAATCTGGCATCTTCGATTGGGTCATCTAGCAACTTCTGTTTTAAGGACTGTTCTTACTCAGTGTGGTTTACCTTGTTCTAATGTCAATATTTTTTGTAATGCTTGTCAACTTGCTAAAAGTCATAGGCTCCCTTTTTCTAGTTTTGTAACTAAAACTAGTGAACCTTTTCAACTTGTTCACTCGGATGTATGAGACCTTCCCCATAAGTTTTTGTTCATGGAGCTCATTTCTTCATTTTGTTTGTTGATGATTATACAAGATTCTCTTGGCTCTATCTCCTTAAAACCAAAGATGAAGCTTTCCCTTGTTTTCTAAATTTCAAACAACTTATTGAAACTCAATTTAACACGAAAATCAAAAGTTTACAAACTGATTGGGTGGTGAGTTTCAAAAGATATCTTCCTTTTTACAATCTAATGGCATTATTCTTAGAGTCTCATGTCCTTATACACCCCAAAAAAAATGGTCATGTTGAGCGTAAACATCGTCATGTTGTTGACATGGGTCTCTCCTTACTTGCGCACTCCCGTCTTCCACTTAACTATGGAGTTTTGCTTTCCAAATAGCCATCTATCTCATTAACAGGTTGCCAACTCTCCTACTTTCCAATTCTTCTCCTTATCAGTTGCTCTACAAATCTATACCCAATTACTCTATTCTTCGTGTGTTTGGTTGTGTGTGTTTTCTTTTTCTCAGACCATATAATTCTCACAAGCTTTTGTTTCCTTCCACTGAATGTGTCTTTATTGGTTATAATCCCAATCACAAGCGGTATTAATGTCTTAATCCAATCTTAGGATGTTTATATTAAAGGGATTGGAATTCCTCCCAATGGAAGCAATTAGATATCGTTGTCTCTAAATTTCATTTTACATAACATATAGAGTAATTCAGTGCGATGAAAACTCATGGATAAATAAATGCTTAACTTAAGCATGTTGCTACTGAGAAAATACAGAGAGGAGGAGGGATAGGATATCACATACATTTGAAGAATACTGTATCCTCACTTCCTCTCCCAAGCACAAACATGACCTGCTTCTCTCGATCTCTTGAACCCAACATCAACATAAACATAGCAGTAACAACGAGTACACCACCACGGGGTCTTCTAGTTAATCTTGGGAACGAGAATCATATAGAGTAACGTGGGCTTACACTCAATCTTGGTAAAAGGAGAAGAATGAGAGCTTGAGAGATTTTTCTAAAAGGGAAAAAACACAGAAAGATGGAGAGGGATGAAGAAAAAAATCCTTTTTCTCTCTTGTTTTTATGTGATTGAGAGATGATATCTCTCAAAAAGAGGTATTATTTCTAGCTTAATTTTGGCTCGTTGTTGGATTTTATGTGTTTATTATCCTATTCTTGTTGGTACCGAGCAATCAAGAGGTGGAATCGAGCATTTAAAGCTGAACAGGGTTAATTTGAAGCAAACTGGAATCGATTTGGCATCCAAGCTTCAAAGGAGCAAAAATGGCCAAAATGCCTCTGTTTTAGTGTCGCAACATCATATACAAAGCCTCAACGCTCACCTGATGCTTGAAGACAAAACACTAATGTTGCCAACAGCGTTGCAATGCTGCCAATAGCATTGCAGTGCTTCGATTGTATTGATGTTACCAGTCGTCCGCGCGCGCGTTTCTTCTTTGGCCAAACACAGGGCAGTGCTACAATGCTGCAATTAATTTTATAAATATATCTCTTTGGTTTTAGGTAAAAAAAGGCTGAAAATTCTTGGTGGCTGAAGGGATATGAACTTGGAGGCTAAGGAGAAGCTTTACTTTCTTCTTTTCCCTAGATGTTTTCGATGTCGTTAGGTTAGATTTTAATTTTATTTCGGATTGTAAACATGTATTGATTTGAACTCTTGAATTTGTCTATGAATTTATGAGTCAATCTTCATTTAGTTTCTTGGATCAAGGGTTCGATGTCAATTTTGTGAGTTTTCTGTTTTTAATTGATCCTTTCAATTCAGAATTGTGTTCTCTTTGAATCTATTTAAATTCCCAAGCATGATTATTGATGTTGACTTTCACGCTTTATCATGCATGCTAATGATTCTTAATCGCTAAGGTCCTAAGTAGCAATAGTAAATTAGGTATTTGATGGCTATTCCTAGAACGTCTAATTGCTAGGTCCAAAGATAAAATTAGTTAATTTAATATGGTTTTCCGGACAATTAATCGACATAATTGAATCCTAAATCTTAATGCATATATTTTTAGTTCTATATGGATGCTATCGAACTCAATAGAATCTATAAACATGTAGATTAGTTAGGGTATGGCCTTTTCGTCCTTAATTAGTAATTAGGACGCTTTTATGGTTAGATTCATGCTAGTTGACCACCTTTGTAGAAGCTAGTTAGATCGAATCGAGCGAGTAGTCGAGTAATTATGCATGTATAATTCGAAAGCACAGTCAATTGACAGAAAACGATGATCCAAATTACATTGAATGCCTAACTTGATATGAGTACTAGATGAACCAATTTTCGTTTACATTTATCCCTTGCAATTTATTTTCCTGCATGTTTTCAATTAATCAAAACCTAAAACCCCGTTTTTACTGTTTTTCCACAGTCAAATTCAATTTAAGAGGGAATTAATTCTATGCCTCCTGATAGTTCGACCCCGTACATACCACTATTACTACGGTTTTGTAGTAATAAGAATAGTTTGGTTTTATAAATTTTCTTTTGATCTTAGGCTCTTTTTGGAATTAAACGACACCGAAAAGGCCTCAAACAAAAGAATAAGGGAAACTACTTCCCCTTATTTTTAACCAAAAATTTGGGAGATTACTCCCAAAACAAGTTGTTAAATTGAATTAAAATTCAATTTTTGAATTTAATATATAATAACCATTTTAATATATATAAACTATATATTATATCACTTATAATATAACCTATAGTTTGTTATGCCCTCAAATAACCTATGCTATTAATATAAATCACATTCATATTACTTTTAACCTATGGCATTTATATGAATCACATTCATATAAATAATATTTGAATCACATTCAAATTAATATCTCTCTCATAAAACTATATAAATTTAATATGAATCACATTCACACTAATTTTAACATATAATTTCTATATGAGTCATATTCATATAAATAATATTTGAATCATATTCAAATATTTATTCCTCTCATAAAACTATATATAAATTTAATATGAATCATATTCACATCAATTTTAACATATAGTTTCTATATGAATCATATTCATATGATTAATATTTGAATCATATTCAAATATTTATTTCTTTCATAAAACTAATATAATGTATCAACATATATTACGCTTTATAATGTATCAGCATACATTATTTAATTGTATCTCATACAGGTAATTCGCTTTAACTAATTTGCACAATTTAAATTAAACCAAAATTAATTTGATTCTCAGTCCTGAGCTAACAAGAGAACCTTATGGACATTTGAAGGGAAATTGGAGCGTATGGCGGTTTTTGAGGTTTCATTCGGAAAAATAACAAAACCGCTCAGAATAAGAATTATGGCAACTCATGTGACATGCACATGGCCGAAAATTTCGAAATTCCTGATTTGCCGTTGACTTGTTTAGGGATGTTGTTGTTGATGTAACTACAAAGACAGAGTAATTCCAAAAGAGAAAGTTGGGTCGAGATATATATACAATTGTTGATATTCGTCAAGAACAACTATCTTCCTAATTTTGGTTATAGAGTTAATATAATCTCTATATTTTAGATTCTATTTAACCACTTTTTGAATTTATCTCACCTTAATAAAATATCCAGATTTTCTACCAAATTTATATTTGAAATATCCATATATTATTAAAACTTCTTTTATCCATATATTGTATTCAAATCTCTATATTGTTTTTCATAATTGTATACATACATTTTTTGAATTAGTGGTATATTTCTCACATTTTTAATACATTAGTTGTATATGCTATTTTTTATATTACTTTAACGTTTTGGGAAAAAAAATATCACTTCCTAAAAAATACAAGAATTAGTTGGATTGTTACTCCATACATTGCCATAACAACAAAGGTTTCATTGATTTAGGTTTTTTTTGTATTTTCTTTAATAAACTACGATTTTTGCTATAACCTTACAATTATAATTTGATTTAAAATAAACTAATCTCTTCCTCATTTTTCCTTCTTTTGAAATTTAAATTTATTTTTAATATAAATTTTAGATTTTGATAACTAGAATTGATTTAAAATAAACCAATCTCTTCCTCATTTTTCTCCCTTAATTGATTCAAATTAGTTATTGTTTTGATTTGATTTAACCACTTTTCGAAAATATTCAGAATTAATCAATATTTAATTTTTTTTATCACCATTTAGATTTTAATTTATAATACATCTTTAGATTTTATATTATTTTATTCATTTTGGAATATTTTATACATATTATCATCTAATAAACTGTATATTTCATTTAAATTTGATCATTTTTTGTATTTTTAATTATCTTTTATTCATTATCATCTTATTATATTATTATATCATTAATTTTTCTTTTTAACAAACAAATACGTATCCACTTTTGCAATCTTGCTGGTTTTGCTATGCCTCTACAACGAGCCAGACTTTTTCATAGTTTTTTGTGGTTGATGAAGTTATAAATACATTGTAATTGTTGAAACTTATGAAAATGGAATTATGAATATAGTGCAATTGTAAATAAACGAACTCCCTTCCTAATTTTTTTCTTCGAATTATATTTGAATTTATAAAACTCTCTTCCTGATTTTTCTCCTCGAATTATATTTGAATTTATATTTTATTATTAAATTAGATTTTATCTAACTACTTTTCGATTTTTTTAATCAGAATAAACAAAAACTTATAGTTTTTTCTCTCCAATTTATATTTAAATTTATTTTTTATTATCAAATTTGATTTTATCCAACTTTTGATTTTTTTATATGTTTGTTAAAAGTTCAATTTTATCTAAATATTTTTTTTATTATTTTATACATATTGTTATCAAATTAATTTATTTTTTCTTTATATTTTCGATGTTTTCAATTTTTCATATACAAACATGTAAAAATGGTTTGTTGAACCTAAAAAGAAACATATAAATGAAAATTAAATTTTAAATGTTTGAAACATGTGGATGTGTATATATATATTTTTCAGTTTATTATTAATATTATTAATATTAGTATTCTTATTCTTATCTTATTATTATTATTATTTATTAAAAGAAGATAACAAAATACTTTATAACAAAAAAACCCTAAATCTATCTTCTTCATCTTCTTCACTTAGCCGCTCCCAAAATCTTATTTTCTCCTTTGCAATCTCATATCTTCGATCGTTGGTTCAACAACTCTTTCTTAATTCCATCATCTTGGCTAGCTTTTTACAACCACCCTCACCAGGTTGCCGATCTTTTTTCACTTGCACACATGTTTTCTGTTTTTGTTTCTACTTTGAACATCATTTTCAACAATGAAATTGTGGGATTGATAGTGTTTAAAGTTGGCTTTCAAGATCCAATGAGTAAAATGGTCACATAGAATAAAGATGATGAGACTTCCTACAACTGGTTTGGTGTCAAACGCAATCAAGCTTCCCATGGTCACATCATCATGAAGTTACAATTCCTTCACATATTCATTTTCCAATAACAACTTTCTTGGTAAAATCAACTTTGCTCTTTCTCACATTGGAGGAAGTCCATTGTTGTATACATCCATAAGTTTCTAATGACAATGACCCCATCGACTGCTCGTCATCTTCCCTTGCATAATGGACCATATTGGGTGATTTTTAATTTTGCTTCTGGAATATTTAGATACTATGTATTTGTGGTTCAAGAATGTCTAGGTAGAGTGTATTTGTGGTATTCATGTTGTCTATGTAGAGTATATCTCTGTATTTTCTTTTGTACTTAATTTTGTTGTTTTAGGGTAGTTTTGTCATTTACTAATTAGTATTTTTTTATTATATAAATTAGTTTTACTATTTTTATAATTTTGAAACTTTTTTGCCATTTTTCCAAATGAAACTTAAAAATTTGTTGTTTCTCTTGTCAGCCCTAGATTGAAATGTAAGTCTCTTTTGGTGAAATGTAAGTCTCTTCTAGCAACGGTATTATAAAGAGAGACTATGCATTTCATGGTCTGACCTTATACAAATTCTTTATATAGGATACCCCTACTCACATGTCTCCACATGAATGATCAGGATCATATCATTTGTAGCACTTTACAACAGTTGTAACCACTACAAAGTACATCATATCGGTAGTGTTTACGAGGATAAGACATCTAACATTATCCATATACTATAGACCATTTAGATTATCACGTAAATATGATCATCCTACATGTCTCCACATACATGCTTAAGTCACATTTGATAGTCTTAGATCTTTGTATAATGGATTAGTGCATATAAAACTAATCAACCATCAATTCAAATAAAATATAACTAAGAGGCTTTGAGGTATACATCCCAACAATCTCCCACTTGCACCAAAACCAGGGAAATGTAAGCCGGTGAGACATGTATCCTAGGGCATACTCTATAACCTACATGCTCTCCACTTGCCCCAGTACACTAGAGACATGTCTCATAGTCCTAGATAGTCTAGAACATCCTCTCACACTTTAGTCTGGAGAATCCTTTTATATAATTCAAACTATTATGTCAATAAGAACCATATGTTCACCAACAAGATGTTTCTCTTATCCTGTTTTATTCCTACAATTTGGTGGTTACATATGTTCTCAAACTCAATTCTAGCACCACATTATCTCATAAAGTGGACAGATTAAGTTGTATCTGAAACAACTTTTAAATATCTTAGGACATACTTCACTTATGCAAATTATTACTTCACAAGCAAAAGATTGTCTTATTGTTCAATATACACCAACTAGGATAAAACATGGATTTCTCTAAATCAATATGAAAGAGTATATCCCGTAAAAGATCAAATCTTAAACTATATACACCCACATCTCATAACTTTTAATTTCCAAAACTCAATGTGTCATACCTGTTGGGGTTGATGCCCAAAATCTCGTAGGGTCTTGTAGTTTGTAATGGTATTGTACAAACATTTTATAAAATATGAGATGTTTTATTTGATATTTAGTAGCATTAAACCCACAAACCAATAAACTAACATCCAAGGCTATCATCTGTAACTTAAACATGTATGTAGAGACATACAGGTGGGTCATATTTAAGTGATAACCTAAATGGTCTATAGTAGATAGATAATGTTGGATACCTTATCCTGGTGACACTACGAATACAACCCACTTTGTAGATGTTACAATTGTTGTAAAGTGCTACAAATGATCTGATCCTGATCATTCATGTGGAGATATGTGAGTGGGGTATTCTATATAAAGGGGTTTATATAAGACCGGACCACGAAATGACTAGTCTCATTATATAACATCGTTCATAATAGAGACTTACATTTCACTAGAATGACCATAGGTGACATGACCTGAATCCTTAGTGAGTTGTAAACTCCTGCATATAAGGGCAGTCCTCTGATTTGTATGGGGGAGAGTGGCTAAATCGTCGACTCAATAAACCTACCATTTTGGGGAATCATCTGATTGGGAAGTTGGGAACACAACTAACAAGACGAAATTCACTCCTTCCCCAATGTCGGGGTAAGTAGATAAATTGCTCCCTTAAAGGTTGATTATGGGCTTGAATCATGTGGTATCACACCCTCACCTAGCCCGAAAGAGATTTGGTTATAGTTGGACTATGACTTGTTGTTCAATGGAGGGATCAGTGGTACTTAAGGAGTTAAATGTAACTACAGGGGCAAAAAGGTAATTTTGACTTAGCTGTACTTACGAGCAATTTATGAAGTGTCATCGCACTATTGACTGGTTATATCCAATGGACAAAGAAATATATCTGTAGTGCGAAGAGTGCAGCTGTCATTCTTTAGTGGAGCGTTCGACAGTTAATGGATGTTGAATAATTTAATTTAATTTAATTTAATTAAAGAAGTTTAATTAATTATTCAAATACCATTGGAGCATTAAGTTATAGGTCCATAAGGCCCTCTCTTTAGCTCAAAAGGAATTAAATGAGAATCAATTTTGGATTAATTTGAATTGTAATTAATTGAGGGAATTAATTATATGTGATAAAATTAATTTTACATAATTATATATGATATAATTAATATAATGTATTTGATACATTATAATATTTATTTGAGAGAGAAAATAAATATTTGAGTTTGATTCAAATATTAATTATGTGAATTAGATTCATATAATTAATTTTTAATATAAATGAGATTTATATTAAATATCATGCATTATGGGAGAATTAAAAACTATAGGTGGCAGGTTCAACTTTACCGTCGCTCGTAAACCCGCGCCTACGCAAATAATATTTATAAATCACCAAACTAACTACTTATACTAACTGGTAGTGCAAGCGGCAAGTCTGAGGTCGAACCTCAGGGAAGTACAAAAGATTAGTTCATCAAGTTTGTTTTTAGTTAAAGTGATAAATGGGGGGTTGGTATGGTTGGATAATTGAGATTGCGTGAAAATAAAAATACAAGAAAAGTAAAGATTGAAGCGCAATTAACCGAGATGTCTTAGTTTAGAAGAATGAATTTGCTTAATGTAATTTAAGTCATCGACCCAATTTATGACTTAAATTTCTTGTTTATGTTTAGCTCAATTGATTGGAATCCCAACCAATAGTCCTAATTATCTAATTAGTCAAAATGCACAGAAAACGAATCCGCTCCATACAAATTAACGAATCGCATTAAGATTTAGGGATTATGCTAAGATGAATGTTAATTTCCAACGTCTAATTAACAATCAACTAGGTTGCTAGGAACAGTCCTTTTTGCCTAACTAACATATTGCTTCCAATGGGATTATCCTATAAATACGTGTAAGATATTACAAGGTAATCTCAAAAGCGTTCAAATTACATGACAAAGTTATTGGGAATTAATGAACAATCAAAATCATGCAATTCATACAAATAGATTCAGATCAAAACCCATAAACAAGTTTGAATAAATCATTAAATTAAAAATCTCATAAATTACATCGAGTTCCTCCGAATTCCTAAACTAAGAAACCAAAATCATACCTTCCCATAGAAAATGAGAAGCTACAATCTGGCATCTATTCGATATATTACTAAAGATACTGAAAATTGAAGAAGCAGGAAGAAGGATGAAGATTAACTTCGGCCTCCATCAATTTGTCCCCCAAAATTTTGCAACATTGCACATTCTGCCTTAGAGCATCAGGCTAGCGTTGCAACCTTGTGACAATGGCAGTTTCGTAATTTTCACTGTTTTGAAGCTTAACTGCTCAAATCACCTCCAAATTATTTCAAATTAGTCCCGTTTGACTCCGATTTCTTAGTTTTACCTCCTCGGTGCATGATACTTACAAAATAAGACAATAAACACATAAAACCCATTAACGAGCCTAAATTAGGCTAAGAATAATAGTTTTTTTTAGAGTTATCAATATGTTATATTGTATTTGATACAATATGAAAAACTATAGGTTATGTGTTAAATTGATATAACTTATAGTTTAATATATATTATATAATAAGGTGGTTATCATATATAGAGAGAGAGAGAGAAAGATTTATAAAATAAAATATTTTATTTTATTTTATTTTGAAAATGTTTTTTTGGAGGGAGTTGTAACTCCCTCTCCCTCTTTTCTCTCTTGCATGATCGTGGTACTGAAAGAGGGAATGATCATCTTAACAGAGAAGATCTCTGGTTTTTCGACCAGTGGTTGAAGACAAAGAAAGTTTCTTTTTTTTCCTACAAAATTTCTCCTCTCTAAATTCCTCTCAATCCCTCCCTCTCATCCAAAACATCGTAGAGCCCACAACTCCTCAGTGTTTCTCATCCCAAAAGAGAATACAAGAGGTTCCAAATTGGTGGTGTCTACTTTAGAATTTTGGTGACTGTTCGTGATAGTTCGAGAGGAGGGATTTTTCATGAAGAAGGTTATTCTTCAAAGGTAAGGGTTTCTTGAAACCCTAATATCTTTTTCTCTATTCTTGTTCTTTGGTATGCTGTAATTTACCCTTCTACATGCATAATTTTTCTGTAAAATTTTTAATTCTGTAAAACAAATATTGAGACAATCCACGTTTCCGCTCAGGCCTTTCACAAGTTCCTTCAATACCATCGACTTTGTTGATTTAACTAACCAATTGGATATTAAATATTAATTAAGTCTCATGTAAGATTTACATCCCTTCAACATTTGAGGTGTCTTAGGAAACATTTCCCTTAGACATAATAACTTCATTGTAGAATGGTACATTACCATTCCATCTGAAGTAATTGCATCAAACATTAAACAACCACTTTGTAAACATAAGATGCATGAGATAAATTTAACATCATGTCCTAAAGATCTGTATGTGAATTTGTAATATACAAAAATACTTTAAATCAACTATTTGAAAATTGGTTAAATACTCAAACTTTCATATCGATTTCTACTTCATTCATAATGAGCAAATATCAATATAAAAAATACAAATACCAACGTTTCATTTCTTGTCTATACAAGAACATCGTCATAGTTCAAAGTCATTGGTTATGATACTATATCAAAACCTTATTCTCAAAGATCCTAATTGTGCAGTTTATTTCTCAAATGAACATCACAATTTTACAAACCTTTTGCAATTCAATATGTAAAAACTTTCTTGAAAATTGTACAGATTCATTGAACATCTTTTTATAAAAGAATTTATTCATTTTTACATATCTCATATGCAACAATGAATCAAATAATGCATAAAGACATGGTTATAGAAACTAATTAGAAAACTCACAGTCCATTTTCACCCAACAGTTTTAGCACTGGTTTTCACCTATCACCAAGAGTCTTAATTTGAAGATCTCTATCTCCAAATACTACACTTTCAACTCTCCCCTTTGTAAATCTATTCATATCCTTTGAGGCCGCCCCCATTAATAAAAATCTACAAAAAAGTTGACTGAGATTAAGTACACTACTTTATCTCAAATTTATGACTTTAACAAAATTTCTCTTTGTGAACTTCCTTCGATTCTTGTCATCCAATATGACAGCTTTGACTTCCAATAAGTCACAGTGAAAGTTGAGTCATCACATAACTCTCCTACTATTGCAAGGTTTATAAGTTTTCATCTTGTCATCTTATATGACAATAAATACTTCAAGTAAGCCTTTACAAAGGTTGAGTTATCTCATAACTCTCCCACTAAGAGGAAGACTTATTTGTTTGACAATTAGAATCGAAACTCAAAAGAAAATAAACGGTTAAAAAACTTGTTAACTATTATGTAGTTTGACTTGAAACTAATTCATCAACACAGCTTGACTTTATCAGGTAATAATCATAAGACCACCTGGGTCAAATAAAGTCCAATATTGGTCAAGTAACCTTATCTAATAAGGCATTAATGACATACCTGCATGAGAAGTAAGGCTTTTAACAGGTAATAATAATTTAACTCTAACTCTTAGAGGATTACCTGTGAGTGTCATTTAAAAGCCGAAGACATGTATCCCTTTAGAAGAATAGAATCCTTCTTTCCTTCTAGATTTACTAATCCCTACACTCTTTCAGTTTAGTACGCAGATGCATCAACCTTTATCACAGAAAAATGTATTTATTCAAAGCTGAACATATTTTCATATTTCCAAAAGTACTTTTGAAAATATGACTTATCACTAAAACTATTTGTACTCTATGAAATATTTAGTAATAAAATTTGGAAAAATTAAATTTCTCTTATGGTGATAAAAGCACCATATTTAGCATAAATAAACATATTTTAATGCTTCCTACTACTTTAACTGAGATGAGTTTCTTGTTGCCAACTAGTAGAACTATTCCACTTAATTAAGTATTCGCCAAGATTTACAATCTAATTGTAATGAAGAAAATTCTGATAATGAATCATTATTGAACTATCAAAGTGTCAATCTATATTCTCCACCCAGAACTTAGTAAATCAAATTTAATTATTCTTATTTTTCTTCCTTTTGAGGTATTTCAAAAATTCCTCATCATCTAACATTCCAAACTAATTTGGAAATTTTTTCCTCGTTAGCTCTGGTCATTATGATTTTCTTGGACTTCAAAAATACTTAGTGGAGGCCACATAGTTTTTCATGACTCCAACATACAATATGTTTCATCATGACTTTATCTTATAGTCTAAACACATCATATGTTATCTAGACAATAGGAGTAAGCTATTATTGCAAAGATTATTCATGAACACTACATGAATTAACAACAATTCATTTTGAGCATATTTCCCAAACAAAAGACAAAAGTACACTGTTATTATGTGTTGCTGATTTTTCAAGATAACATATTTATCAAACCCTTTGACTTATATCGGTAACTAAAAAATTAAAACTTTGAAAGAAAATGACATAACTTTGAATTATAGAAAACATGTTACTTGAATATATGCAAACTATTATCTATTCTTATTCAGCATAAAAATTAAACAAATGAACCCAATAGATTTAAAATGAATCTCATTCATATTAATTCAAAATTTCTATTACTATGATACTCTACTGAGTTAGAATAAAATTCGTCGAAGGGTGGTCAATTATTCCTTCACTGGATTAAAACATTCTCAACCAATTATTACACCATAATAACTATTCCTATAACAATTAGTTACCATCTATTTGGTCAAGAAACCATTAACTTGCTTAACAATTTCTTGTAAGTATGACCCTCCATCTTAGACTCTAGAGTTTTGCCCCAATGAGCCAACCAAAAGGAAAAACCGATTGGGGAAAAAATTAAAGTGATCTTATCCAATTCTGGAGTTTGCCTTGATATTGACCTAATGCAAAAACTATTCAAAAAGGGACATTGAAGGGTGTGTGAACACCTGATGCAGAAACAAATTATAGCCCAATTTTAATTTTACAAAAATTCACAAAATATAAAAGATGGAAATTGAAATATGCATTCTAAAATAGCATGCTTGTTTATACAAAAAGAGAGGAAATAAGGGTTTGGAACTACTTACCCTTGAAGACCGATCTCTTCATGAAAATCCTCTCCGGTCATAAATTCCTCGAACTCTTCGATCACGAACATACCAACGGCCAAAATTACAGCAAGCAAGCTCCGGACTTAGACCCCACCATTGAATTACCTTGGTATTATCGAAGAGTGAGAATCGTTGAGAGTTGTGGGCTTCGATTTAATTTTGGAATAGAGAGGAAGAAAGATTTTGTTTTTTAGAGTAAAGTTTTTTGTTCAAAGAGATTGCCTGAGAGAGGAGTGTTCTTACTGGAACCATTGAGGAAGATTATTAAAATAATCTCTCAGAAAAAACTCCCGAAAGAATCTAGGGAGAAGTTATCAAATAACTCCCTCCCAAAATAACTTATTAATTTAAAAAGAATTAATGAAAAGGAAAACTAATTTTCAAATTAATTAATTTAATAAATATGTATATATATAATAACTAACTTACTATACAACATCATACATTAAACTATATGTTATATATAATAAAATATATAACCTATAGTTTATATTATGTCATATATAATATAACCTATAGTTTAATCTTCTCTTTTAACATTTAGTGTTTAATATGAATTACACTCATATTAGATTTGACCTATAGTTTTTATATGAATCTCATTTATATAATTAATATTTGAATCATATTCAAATATTTATTTTCTCTCAAATAAAATTTTATATTATAATGTATCATATATGTTATATTAATTATATCTCATATAATTAACTTTATATTAATTATATCTTATATAATTAATTTTCTCCATTAATTTGAACAATTGAAGTTAATACAAAATTAACTCTCATTAATCCCAACTGAGCTACCAAGGAGACCTTATGGGCCTATAGATTGAAGTTTCAATGGTACTTGATTAATTAATTAAACTCTTTAATTAAATTATTCAACTTTCATTAAATGTCGATCACTCCACTAAAAATCAACAATTACACCATTCGCACTACAAATAAAGAGACTATTCATTTCGTGATTGAAGTTTCACTATTTGCACTATTCATAGACAAGAGTTCATAACTCACTCAGGATTCAGGTCAAACAACGATGTTATATAAAGAGACTATTCATTTTGTGGTTAGGTCTTATACAAACTATTTTTATGAACATCCTGCTCACATGTCTCCATGAATGATCAAGATCACATCATTTGTAGCACTTTACAACAATTGTAAAAACTACAAAGTGAGTTGTATTCGTAGTGTTAATAAGATAAGGTACCCAACCTTATCCATCTACTATAGATCGTTTAGGTTATCACTTCATGGTCCACCTGTATGTCTCCATATACATGCTTAAGTTACAGAAGATAATCTTGGATCTTAGTTTGTTGGTTTTGTGGGTTAATACAACTAAATGTTAAATAGAATACTCTTATTTTATTAGATAAATAAAAACTTTGTACAATACAATTATAAACTACAAGACCACGAGATTTAGGGCATCAACCCCAACAGACGCTCTCAGGACGTCTCGAGGCCATGCAAGAAGATCTCACGATACAAACCAATGAAAGAGACTATAGGATATCATGTTGACACACATCATTCTCCCACTTACTCTAAATACTTTCTCCATTTACCTTAATATTGACCCATACAAACACCATCTGAAGGGGGTACTCTCGGGGCGCCTCGAGGCCAATCACGAGTTTCACGATGTGAACTTTTAGGGGGAATGTGAGTACAAAATTTTTTTTATGACCTCGGTAAATTAGGCTAAAAAATTTATCTAAGTGAATTGTTAAATTAGCCCAATATTACTCTTATATTGGATAGTTTAACAATATATGATTCTTGTTTATTAAACACTTTAATAATTTATCATTTATTGCATGCTTACAACATTATTGTAACATCCCGCACCTTTTTATTATTTAATAATAATGTAATTTTTCTTTTTCAGTAATTGTCCTTAGTTGAAGGACATGTTTAAAATTTTGAATTTAAAGTATAAATGCGAGGATTTAAGTGTTGACGTGGAAATTATTCAAAATTATTCAATTTGAAAATTTATGGCAGGAATTAATCGTCTTTGGAAAAGGAAATGAATTAAATAGTATAAAGTGGAATATGGAAACGATTTAATTACAAATATACTATTTTTCTTTTATTATTATTATTATTATTATTATTATTTTAAAAAATAAAAACTAAAAAGGAGCACCCACCCCCCATCTCCTTCACGCAATCTCTCTCGCTCGAGCGTCCTCCCCCCCCCCCCCCCCACTGCCTTATCCGACCGCCCCTCATTGTTGTCCGACCACCGCCGAGCCCTTCTCACAACCCAGACTCGCCTCCCTCACGGGATCCGACAGGCGCACCCTTCTCACCAGATCCGGTAAGCGAACCCTCCTCACCAAATCTAGCAGATGCACCGTCGCCCACCGCTCGAGCCAGACCTGCCGCCGACCACCACGCCTCCCTCACTACCTCCCTTCGCCGCCCATCGTGTCGATCTCGCCCAACCGATTTGAATCGCCATTGCCGTTCTAGCCCCTAACCGTCGCACTACGCCGCTGTCCATCGTCGTGCTGCCTATTTTCTGCTGCGTGGGTCTTCGTCGGACGCTTAGTTTCTGGTAAGATCTATTTTGTGGTTGGGTTTCTTGAAAGATTTTAGATGCCCACTAAGTTGGATTAAAGGTTAAATTAGTCGCATTATTTTGATTTTAGATTTTAGCTTAGGAAATTACAGCAGCGACTGTCCATCGGATTCAAGGTCGTTCAACAAGAGTTTTGGTAAGAGTTATAGTCCTTATTGTTGACTGTGGGCACGCTTTGATTACTGAATTAAGTTGACTTAACCCTTGTATCTTTAAGGTTCCAAGTTGTCGTCCATTAGGAGGTAAAATCTATTGGAAGGAGATTTTGGAGTGGTTGTTAATCAAGTTCCTTGGGTAAGCTTTTGGGTATTGTGGTTTTGAATCTGAGAAGTCGCAATTATTTTTAGACTGAAACTTAATGGTTGTATTTGTATGTGGGTCGTTGCTTCAAACCGCGATCAACGTTTGGTTGTCTGAGTTTATCTGTGGAATTTTGATTAAGGTAAGTAATCTTACCACTGGAACTGCCCACGGGCCAAGCTTTATTTGTATGCTAGCGTGTTGGGTGTATGTTATGGTAAATGTTAGCATGTTGACTGATAGTATGACCTGAATCAAGTATGTTCTGGCACGAGTTTTGTTTTGTTTAAATATACACCTAGGCACTTAATCGTTAGTATAAGGTGGTATGTGTTTCCATATGTTGATATCTGATCTGCTGGTGTTGAGACATACTTGTATGTTGTGGAACTATGATGTTAAATTATACAGGAATGTTGTAGAATATGTTGTTGAGGATTATGTGTATGTGGTAAAGCCATGGTATCGAGGATTACAAGTATAGATTTATACGGTCTTGATTTTTTAATGTTGAGACTGTGTGAATGTCCTCACTGATTAGTTAGATGCTCACCAGTTTTGTGTTTCCTTCGGGATTCACCAGTTTGTGTTTCCTTCGAGATTCACCAGTTTTGTGTTTCCTTCAGGATTCATCAGTTTTGTGTTTCCTTTGGGATTCACCAGTTTTTGTTTCCTACGGGATTCACCAGAGGTAGTGGGCATACTTAACTACAGTAGGATAAGACTCAGTCTTTTAGTTGTTTCATGTGTGTATATGTGCCATAGGTGGGTATCTAAAAGATATAGATGCCTAGCCTGACCCTAGTGATGGGGTTACTTACTGAGTATTTCATACTCATTCTTTCTATGTTGGTGTTTCAGGTAAGGGTAGAGATGTACCGGCGATGGCGCAGTGGAATTCTGATCGTGCCATTGGGACTAGTTTTTACGCTTCCGCATCATGACATTTAGAGTCCTTATTTTTCTCTTAATGTTTAGTTTTACTGTTTGAAACTTATTATTAAGGATTATTTCTTTTATATACTTTTAATAGTCTTTACGAATTATGTGTACCCTATTATTATTTTAACAATTGCATTTAATAAATGTCTTTTGAACTTCTCTTGTTCATTTAGCATTTATTTCAACATAATTGAGCATCGTTTTAAATTCTATGCATGCATTTATTTTAGTAACGGCTTAACCTAAGTTCTAGGGGGTCGAGTCGTTACAGTTGGTATCAGAGCTCATGTTTTGGGTTCTGTAGACTGACTTACTACGTAAGTCTAGATAATCCCTATGGCCAGCAACGAATTCTTCGTCATTGCCATATACGTTCTACTAATGAAAGTTTCAATGCATATATGAGGACAGTGATGTAGTGTTTTAAATGCATGATGTCTGAGAAAGGCCCAGAAATAGTTAGTTAACGTACGAATTTAAGACAGGACATGGCACCTAAATGTAGAACAAGAAAAACAGTTAGAGAAGAAATGCAAGCAGAGAGAGCGGAGAGTAGTCAAACTTCTCCGGTAGCGCCAATTCCGCCTGTGATCCAAGTGGATGAAAAGGCAATAGAAGCCCGAATTAGTGAAGCTGTATCAACCGCTCTGATGAGGAAACTATAAGAACTGATTCGTAGTATGATGGCAGGATAGCCTGCCCAGACCCAGGCTCGGGAGGAATCGGTGCCACCCGAGCCGTTATGACAGACCCGCCCGCAGGACAAAGACACGCAGGGCATGTCTCTTGAGGTCAAACATCTGAGGGATTTTCGGAAGTATGACCCTCGGCCCTTTGATGGATCGTTGAGGGATCCCACCAAGGTAGAAATGTGATTATCATCTATCGAGACAATATTCCGTTTTATGAGGTGCCCGGAAGAGTACAAACTACAATATGCAGTCTTCATGCTGACTGGTAACATGGAAATCTGGTGGCGTTCGACAGAAAAGATGATCGATATTGGAGGTGAACTTACAACCTGGGAACAATTCAAGGAACGCTTTAATGAGAAGTACTTTTCAGCCAACCCCCGATACAATATGTAGACAGAATTCTTGAACTTGAAGCAGGGCGTTATGTTTGTGGGGGAATACGAGCAAGAGTTTGATAAGTTGTCTCATTTTGCTCATGAGCTAGTGGCCACCAAGGCAGCGAGGATCGAGAGATTTATCCAGGGCCTGAGGAGCGGGCTGCGAGGGATGGTGCATGCCTTGGATCTCAAACGTATGTGGCAGCGCTGCGAGCCGCTGTGAGGATTGATGCCGACTCCCAGGGGGGAGAGGAATAGAGGAGGTCACTCTCGATTGGGACATTCGCAGGTCAGAAAAGGAAGGCTGAGCACAGGACTTCTTAGCATCAGTAGAGGAGTCAGAACACAGTACATGCTCCACGTCAGTGGGGATAACAGAGTACCCAGGCTAGGAGTGGCAGAGAGGATAGACCGATATGCACCACTTGCGGTAAGCAACACTGGGACGTTGTCTTGCCGGCTCTAGGATTTGCTTTCGATGTAGCCAGAAGGGGCATATGGTAGATAGATGCCCGAAGAGGAATGCGCCTGAGCACAGAAGCCAACCTGTAAGCTCATTCCAGGGAGGCCTGAACCGCCAGCAATAGCAGGGAAAGGTATTTTCTACCACTCCGCGTGAGGCCGAGAAGTTAGGCACCGTAGTGATAGGTACACTTCCCATTTTGGGACACCATGCTCTTGTTTTATTTGACTCTGGCTCTTCGCACTCGTTTATATCTTTTGTATTTGTGAGACATGCCATGTTAGACTCAGAATCGTTGCCATTTGCATTGTCCATTTCCACTCCATCAGGAGAGATCGTGTTAGCTACAGAAAAGATAGAAGCATGTCAGGTAGAGGTAGCCAATCGTGCATTAGATGTAACCCTGATAATTTTAGATATGCGCGATTTTGATGTTATATTAGGCATGGATTGGTTAGCTGTTAACCATGTCAGCATAGATTGCTCCCGTAAGGAGGTCATCTTTAACCCTCCTCTAGGAGCCAGTTTTAAGTTTAAAAGGGTTGGGACCGTAGTCCTACCCAAAGTGATATTCGCATTGAAGGTCAGTAGGCTATTCGACGAAGGAACCTGGGGCTTTATGGCCAGTGTGGTGGACACCAGAGAGAATGAAGTCACCTTGACTTTGGAGCCAGTAGTGAGGGATTTTTCAGATGTGTTTCCAGAAGATCTTCCCGGACTGCCCCCGCAGTAAGAGATAGATTTTGCCATTGAATTGGAGCCAGGCACAAACCCTATTTCGAGGGCTCCATACATGATGGCCCCGGCAGAGTTGAAGGAACTAAAGGTTCAATTGCAGGAGTTGTTGGACAAGGGTTTCATACGCCCTAGCGTGTCACCATGAGGTGCACCTGTTTTGTTTGTGAAAAAGAAGGATGGATCGTTACGTCTGTGCATTGATTATAGAGAGTTGAACAAGGTGACCGTCAAGAACAAATATCCCCTTCCCAGGATCGATGATTTGTTTGACCAGTTACAAGGAGCTACGATATTCTCTAAGATTGATCTCTAGCAGGATACCACCAACTGAGGATAAAGGACAGTGACATACCCAAGACAGCTTTCCGTTCGAGGTATGGACATTATGAGTTCATAGTGATGTAATTCGGTCTAACGAATGAACCAGCAGTGTTCATGAATCTGATGAATAGGGTGTTCAAGGAATTCTTTGACACTTTCGTGATTGTTTTTATTGATGATATCTTGATTTATTCCAAGATAGAGGCTGAGCATGAAGAGCATTTGTGGAAAGTTCTGGAGACGTTGAGGGCCAATAAGCTATATGCTAAGTTTTCTAAATGTGAATTTTGGTTGAAGTAGGTTTCCTTTCTAGGGCATGTGGTATCCAAGGAAGGTATTTTTGTGGATCTTGCAAAGGTGAAGGCAGTTACAAGTTGGGTCGTTCAACCAGGGTCATTGAGGTGCGCAGTTTCCTGAGGTTAGCAGGCTACTGCAGACAGTTTGTAAAGGACTTCTCTCGCATAGCCGCCCCATTAACTCAGTTGACCCGGAAGGGAGCAGCATTATTTTGGAATAAGGCTTGTGAAAACAGTTTCCAGGACCTCAAGCAGAGGCTGGTTTCAGCCCCATTTCTTATAGTACCGGATGGATCAAGTGGTTTCATCATTTACAGTGATGCATCTAAGAAGGGGTTGGGATGCGTATTGATGCAGCAGGGTAGAGTAGTTGCTTACGCTTCACGTCAGTTGAAGAAGCATGAACAGAATTATCCCACGCATGACTTGGAGTTAGCATCAGTGGTTTTTGCTCTCAAGATCTGGAGACATTACTTGTATGGAGAGAAGATACAGATCTTCACCAGCCACAAGAGTTTGAAGTACTTTTTCACTCAGAAGAAGTTAAACATGAGGCAACGATTGTGGTTGGAACTAGTAAAGGATTATGACTATGAAAATTTGTACCATCTGAGGAAAGCAAACATAGTGGCAGATGTTTTAGGCAAAAAGGTGGCCGATTCAGCAGCTCTCATTACCAGACAGATTCACTTATGTAGGGAACTGGAAAGGGCAGAGATTGCAGTAGTTGTGGGAAAGGTCACGGCATAGTTAGCACAGTTGTCGGTGCAACCAAGCCTGAGGCAGAAGATTATTGATGGTAACGAGACGATCCTTATCTGGAAGAGAGAATTCTTAGAGTGGAGTTAGGCTAGGATAGCGAATTCTCAGTGTCAGTAGAATGTCACCTCCTTTATCATGGGCGTCTGTGCGTGCCAGCAATTAGCGGCATTAAGGATGAGTTATTGTCAAAGGCTCATCGTTCCCTATTTTCGATTCACCCCGGCAGCACCAAGATGTATCAGGATCTGAAGCATTACTATTGGTGGAATGATATGAAAAGAGAGGTTGCAGAGTTCGTTAGTAAGTGTTTGGTGTGTTAGCAGGTGAAAGCCCCGAGGCAGAAACCAGCAGGCTTGTTACAATCATTGAATGTACCAGAATGGAAGTGGGAGTATGCGTTTATGGACTTCATTGTGGGTTTGCCTTGGACAGTCAAAGGTGATATGGGTCGTTGTAGACAGACTTATGAAGTTAACACATTTCATACCTGGAAAGCCCATCTTTTCAGTGAATAAGTGGGCACAGATATACATGAAGGAGGTGGTAAGATTGCATGGAGTGCCTGTGTCTATTGTATCGGACAGAGACCCTCGTTTCACATCTAACTTCTGAAAAAGTCTCCAGGCAGCTTTAGGACCCGATTAGACTTCAGTACAGCTTTCCACCCTCAGACTAATGGGCAGACAGAGAGATTGAATAAGATACTGGAAGGCATGTTGTGTGCTTATGCCATAGAGTTTTCAGGAAGCTGGGATGCTCACTTGCAGTTAATGGAGTTTGCTTATAATAACGGCTACCAGCCCACTATTGGGATGTCACCCTTTAAGGCCCTATATGGGAAGAGTTATAGGTCCCCTGTGTGTTGGGATGAGGTAGGAAAGAGCAGATTATTAGGACCTGAATTGGTGCAGACCACGAGTGAGGCAGTACATAAGATCAGGGCTCGTATGCAAACAACTCAGAGCAGATAAAAGAGCTATGCCGATGTAAGATGTAAGGATCTGAAATTTGAGATTGGGGTGAAAGGTGTTCTAAGCTTTGGCAGGAAGGGAAAGTTGAGTCCGAGATTCATTGGACCTTTCGAGGTCCTGGAATGAATTAGCCATGTATCTTATCGTTTGGCTTTGCCCCCAGCATTGTCTTCAGTACATAATGTCTTCCAAGTTTTGATGCTAAGGAAGTATGTGACAGACCCGTCCCACGTAGTTGACTACGAGCCCTAACAGTTGAATGATAACTTGAGCTACGAGGAGAAGCCCATAGAGATCCTTGCCAGAGAGATAAAAGTCATGTGGTAGAACCACCGGTTCAGGGGAGCCACCTGGGAGAGAGAGGATGAGATAAAGGCCCAGTACCCGGAGCTTTTCAAGGACGAAAGTTCTTTGAGGAGGGAAAAATGTAACATCCCGCACCTTTTTATTATTTAATAATAATGTAATTTTTCTGTTTCAGTAATTGTCCTTAGTTGAAGGGCATGTTTGGAAATTTGAATTTAAAGTATAAGTGCAAGGATTTAAGTGTTGGCATGAAAATTATTCAAAATTATTCAATTTGAAAATTTATGGCAGGAATTAATTGCCTTTAGAAAAGGAAAAGAATTAAATAGTATAAAGTAGAATAAGGAAACGATTTAATTACAATTAAACTATTTTCCTTTATTATTAGTATTATTATTATTATTATTATTATTATTATTATTATTATTATTATTATTATTATTATTATTATTATTATTATTATTATTACTATTATTATTATTATTATTATTATTACTATAATTATTATTATTAAAAAAATAAAAAATAAAAAGGAGCACCCACCCCCCATCTCCTTCACGCAATCTCTCTCACTCGAGCGCCCCCCTGCCTTATCCAACCGTCGCACCTGCACCGCCCTTCACAACCGTCCGATCGCCATCGAGCCCTGCTCACAACCCAGACTCGCCTCCCTCACTAGATTCGGCAGGCGCACCCTTCTCACCAGATCCGGTAGGCGAACCCTCCTCACCAAATCCGGCAGACACGCCATCGTCCACCACTTGAGCCAGACCTGCCGCCGACTGCCACGCCTCCCTCACTGCCTCCTTTTGCCACCCATCATGTCGATATCGCCCAGCCAGTCTGAATTTCCATTGCCGCTCCAGCCCCTATCCGCCGCACTCCACCGCTGTCTACTAGTAGCTTGAGTCGATGCCGCCTCCAGCTGGGTTCTCCACCGTCTATCGCCACGCTGCCTATTTTCTGATGCGTGGGTCTTCGTCAGACGCTTAGTCTTTGGTAAGATCTATTTTGTGGTTGGGTTTCTTGAAATATTTTGGATGCCCACTAAATTGGATTAAAGGTTCAATTAGTCGAATTATTTTGATTTTAGATTTGAGCTTGGGAAACTACAGCAGCGACTGTCCAGCGGATTCAAGATCGTTCGACAAGAGTTTTGGTAAGAGTTATAATCCTTATTGTTGGCTTTTGGGCATGCTTTGATTACTGAATTAAGTTGACTTAACCCTTGTATCTTTAAGGTTCCAAGTGTTCATCCATTGGGAGTTAAAATCTGTTGGAAGGAGATTTTGGAGTGGTTGTTAATCAAGTTCCTTGGGTAAGCTTTTGGGTATTGTGGTTTTGAATCTGAGACGTCGCAATTATTTTTGGACTGAAACTTAATGGTTGTATTCGTATGTTAGGTTCGTTGCTTCAAACCGCGATCATTGTTTGGTTGTCTGAGTTTATCTGTGGAATTTCGATTAAGGTAAGTAATCTTACCACTGGAACTACCCACGGGCCAAGCTTTATTTGTATGCTAGCGTGTTGAGTGTATGTTATGGTAAATGTTAGCATGTTGACTGATAGTATGACCTGAATCAAGTATGTTCTGGCACGAGTTCTGTTTTGTTTAAATATAAACCGAGGCACTTGATCGTTAATATGAGATGGTACATGTTTCCATATGTTGATATATGATCTGCTGGTGTTGAGGCATACTTGACTGTTGTGCAACTATGATGTTAAAGTATACAGGAATGTTATAGAATATGTTGTTGAGGATTATGTGTATGTGGTAAAGCCATGGTATCGAGGATTACATGTATGTCATAGATTTTTACGGTCTTGATTTTTGAATGTTAAAATTGTGTGAATGTCCTCACTAATTAGTTAAATGCTCACCAGTTTTGTGTTTCCTTCGGGATTCACCAGTTTGTGTTTCCTTCGGGATTCACCAGTTTTGTGTTTCCTTCGGAATTCACCAGTTTTGTGTTTCCTTTGGGATTCACCAGTTTTGTGTTTCCTTCGGGATTCACCCAGTTTGTGTCTCTTTCGAGATTCACCAGTTTGTGTTTCCTACGGGATTCACCAGAGCTAGTGGGCATACTTAATTACAGTAGGATAGGACTCAATCTCTTACCTGTTTCATGTGTGTATATGTGCCATAGATGGGTATCTAGAGGACATAGATGCCTAGCTTGACCCCAGTGGTAGGGTTACTTACTAAGTATTTCATACTCATTCTTTCTATATTGATGTTTCAGGTAAGGGTAGAGATGCACCGACAATGGCGCAGTGGAATTCGTGATCGTGCCACTGGGACTAGTTTTACGCTTTCGCATCATGACATTTAGAGTCCTTATTTTTCCCTTAATGTTTAATTTTACTGTTTGAAACTTATTATTAAGGATTATTTCTTTTATATACTTTTAATAGTCTTTACGAATTATGGGTACCCTATTATTGTTTTAACAATTGCATTTAATAAATGTATTTTGAACTTCTCTTGTTTATTTAGCATTTATATCAACATAATTGAGCGTCATTTTAAATTCTATGCATGCATTTATTTTAATAACGGCCTAACCTAAGTCCTAGAGGGTCAGGTCGTTACAATTATTGTCTAATTTACCTTCTAGGTCGGTTCCCAGGTGGGGGCATTTTATTTCCATCAGCTTAAATACCCCAGCCTTAGACAGAACCTTTCTTAGACAAAGGTTTCTTATAGACAATTAAGTTATAAATTTAATATTTAATTTCATTTAATTTAATTTCATTAAATGAAAATTAAAAGATCAAACCTATTTTGAATCATATTAAAAATATTATTAACATAGGTTTAAATGAAATTAATTTTAAACAATTTAAAATTAACTGTAACCTATGTTTGCATGCAACTCATTATGATATATTTTAATTCTAATTAAAACCTACACATGTATCTAATGACATACATTAAAAAATTATAACAGTTATAATTTTACTAAAGTGGTGTCATGTTCCATGCATCTTCATTTTCATTACATTATACATAACAATTATGTAAGAAAGTAACGAAAATAACATAACATTCATTCATTCATCCACACTATATATTATAACACTTATAATATAAAATGATGCATAGACATGTTATAAATGCATACAATCATATAATATAACAATTATATTAAATATGATGCATGAACATGTTTAATTAAATCATGCAACTATATAATGTAATATTTATATTAAATTGATGTATGAAATAATGTTTATCATATGGTGGAATTTTTATACTATGTGACATACACTATGTAATATAATAAAAAAACATACATCACGTGTATAATAAATATAAAACAACATTGGTCCGAAATTGGCATCCTAAACAATAATTAAATTAATATAATACTTATATTAATTTAATTAATGAAAAAATAAATATAATTAATTATTACAAAGTAATAATTAATAAATCATAAAACTGTTTTGAAGAATCGCTTGGAGCACTTAAAGCCACGACCTGGAGGACGCCTGACATGCGCTGAAATTTTCCGGAGCCTCGCGATGCTGGCTTTTGATTTGTCATAGCATTTTCCTACACTGCATGTAGCGTCGTGACGTTCCATGCAGCTTGCAACAATGCGGCTAAAGCATTCTGATGTTGTGCTTTCTGCCTTATAGTGTAAGGCAAGCGTTGTGATGCTCTAGCCTTACGCTTTAAGGCAGAATGTCTGCTCTGCTTCGTCTGTTCATCTGAATTGCTCCAAATTTCTCCAAATTGAAACTGGAACACCATCACCAATGACATAGACTTAAATACATACTCAATTGCGAGAAATTAATGCCTAAAAATACAATGGGCCCTTACAAATCGACTCAATTAAGCAGTAAATTGCTATGCCAATTTCTCATCCAATGTGCAAAAGCTAGAACATTCAACATTTAAAATGTAGAACATTTACCCACCAATACTCTGAATTAAAGTTCGAAAATGAAATTTAGAGACTCGAGATGGTTCTGATACCAATTGAAGGGATTGGAATTCCCCACAGTGGAAGCAATGGATGTCGTTGTCTTTAAATTTTGTTTTACAGAATATTTATAAAGTAATTAAAAGCGAAGGAAATTCATAGATAAACATAATTAATTCTAAGCATACTTGTACTACGATAAAAATAGAGAAGGGAGAAGAGTAATAGGTGATAACTTATAGAAATACAAGTTATTTTACCTCTTTTATCTAAAACAATAAAGAAAAATCTTGGAAAATGCAACAGTTTGGTAAGAAACTCATGAAATTAATTATATCATGCGATCACATGCATACAATATCTCACAATCCACAAAAAGTTTAAAAATCATGCTTTTTGGATGTAGGAAATCCATTTATGCAATCACAAGGTATCATCGTAAAGGAATTCCTGACGCCAACATTGGAATCGCATAGAAGGTGATCTAAAGCATGGGCGGTGGAGGTCAAATCAAAGACCAAGTTGACAGTTGACAAGAAAGCTTCATGGCAGAGCCAATGAACTTTTGACGAGAAGTAGGAGGCACATTAGGGTATGGAAATTAATGAATCCTGTCAATACAATCATTAGTGAGAGAACAAGAAGTTGCTCCTTGACACTTATAAATACTCAACGAGATTTCCATGCAACGGAGACAACCAAGACACTGCAGAAAACTTTACACAAATTCTCACTTCAAAAACACTTCCCTTCGAGCCCTCAAAAATCTTGAGTGAACACTCAAGATTTCTTCTTGAGAACAAAGGCGAAACTTCACCTTTAACACAATCATTGTGAAGCATTCATCCACAGAGCCAAAAGGAGCAAAAAATTACACCTCACGACTTGATTTTCTATCTCTATCTCTTTTCCTCTACTATTGTTGTTATATTGTGTAAAACATTGAAAAACTCATTTTATCAATATTAATGTATGTATAGTTAGTTTATCCCTCTCTCCATTTTCTACCATGAGCAACTAATTTTTTTATGGATTGAGAAACATTGCAATTAACATGAACTAAGTAAAGCTTAATCGTGCGTTCAACTTGTTTTATGTATGCTTTATAAACTATTTGAATAAGTCGAAAGATTGTTCTAAATAGAATGAATCTATGTTTGAAAAAGCAAAAGATTTAGACCTCGTAAAACAAGAAGAGATTACCTTTAAAAATAAAGAGACATCTTTTGTATCAAATACTCATCGCATGCATCCTAGAAATAGGATATGGTGGCTAAATACACTGAGAAGTGTAGGTTAAGACTTTTGAGTGATTTGCTTGAACGCATTATGCATTTACTTAGGAATTGTTAGTGAATATTTCTCTCAACCCTATTTTCATTCATTTGAACTCTGCATCTCTTTGCGTAGGCTGTTTTACTTACCATTGTGATTCCCACCGCATTCACCACTATTTATTTTCATTAACGATAGAATAGGAACAACAAACTCATTGCATATTTAACAAACTATTCGCGTCAAGATCGAATTGTCAACACATCAATAGAACGCAATCTCTGAGTTCGACTCTAGACTCACCAGGATTCTAGTTAGATTTATATTTAGGTCTAACTAAGTAAAACAATGTGTTTATAAGGTATTATAGCACATAATCCATCGCATAGAAAGAACACATCAATAAGATATCACATACCCTTGAAGAATACCGTCTTCTCGCTTCCTCTCTCAAATGCAAACATGAACTGCTTCTCTCGATCTCCTGAACTTGACATCAACATAGACATAGTAGTAATGATGAGGACACCACCACAGGGTCTCCTTGTTAGTCTCAGGGATAAGAATCGTGTAGAGTTTCATGGACTTGCACTCAATCTTTGTAAAAGGATAAGAATGAGAACTTGAGAGCTTTTCCTAAGAGGGAAAAAAGCAAAGAAACAGAGGGGGATGAAGAAAAAAATCATCCTTTTTTCTCTCTTGTTTTTACATGATTGAGAGAATAAGGGAAACCATTTCCTCTTATTTCTCATAAAAAAAATTGGGAGAATAACTCTCAGAGGGAGTTGCTAAATTAAATTCAAATTCAAAATTTAGATGTGTAGTTGTGTTTTCAGCTCTCCAATTAGACGAATCTCCAAAATGGTAGGCTTATTAAGTCGGCGAATCTAGTCACTCTCACCCATAAAAATCAAAGGACCGCTCTCATAGGTAGAAGTTTACAACTCATTCAGGATTTAGGTCAAGTCACCTATGGTCATCCTGATGAAATGTAAGTGTTATCTAGCAATGGTGTTATAAAGAGAGTTTATATATTTCATGGTCTAGTCTTATATAAACTTTTTGTATAGGATACTCTCGCTAACATGTCTCCAAATGAATGATCAAGATCAGGTCATTTGGATCATTTGTAGCACTTTACAACAATTGTAACAACTACAAGACAGGCCGTATCAGTAGTGTGACCAGGATAAGGTACTCAACCTTATCCATATACTACAGACCATTTAGATTATCACTTAAACATGATTCACCTGTATATCTCCACATACATGTTTATGTCAAATAAGATAATCTTGGATCTTTGTATAATGGATTATTGCATATAAAACTTATCAATCATTGATTTCAAAAAACATATAATTACGAGGCTTTAGGGTATACATCCCAACCTATATGTGTCTCGTCATGTTGTATTTAATAAGAATGCTTTTCCTTGTTCTCGCTCTTCAATTTTGGTAATGATAAAAGTTATCATCCTAATCACTTTTTCCACCACTCCACTCCCTTTCATCTTTCTTCTCCATCAAATTTGATAAATTTCCCTTCTTCTTTAGAATCCTCTTCATCATCTGCCTCTTTAACCCCCTCAATTCCTCCTGGTTTTACTCCCTCCCTTTTGTTTATTTCCGCCTCTTACTCTCCAACTCCTCTACTTGTTGATTCTTTCCCTCCAAAACCTATAATATCCAACTCCCATGCGTCCGTTACAACACCTGTATCTATTAGAATCCTCTACTTGTTCTCCCCTACATCTATTACAACACTTATTCACCATCGTGCCTTCCAGTTCCCTGTTATACCTTTTGATTGTGTCAATACCTCTTATTCTTCTTCCTCTACTATCCAAAACAGTCATTCACTTCCTATTTCCTTTGCAGCTTCTCCTGTTGAACTTGCACCTCCACCTTTCACCAATATTCATCCCATGATAACTTGTGCTAAAGATGGCATTGTTAAACCTAAGATTTGGCTTGCCCAACCGTCCTCTTTTCCCTCTACACACATGGAGCCAACCTTATTTATTGTTGTTGTTAAATGTGTTGAATGGAAAGAGGCTATGAATAAAGAGTATCGAGCTTTAGTTCAGAATAAAACATGGGTTCTTGTTCCTCCATCTCCTTATTTTAAAATCATTAGTTGTAAATGGGTGTACAAGATTAAACTTAAATCTAATGGAGACATTGAAAGGTACAAGGCATGTTTAGTTGCTTGTGAGTATGATCAGGCTTATGGTATTGATTATTTTGAAATGTTCAGCCCCATTGTTAAACCTGCAACCATAAGGACTATCCTTAGTCTTTCAGTGCAGCTTAATTGGCATATTAAATAGTTAGATGTACACAAAGCTTTTCTCAATGGAGATCTTCATGAGGATGTATACATGATTCAACCTCCCGATTTTGTTGATCAAGTTGGCCCGCCTCATGTGTGTAAATTACAAAAAGCATTGTATGATTTAAAGCAAAGTCCTAGAGAATGGTTTCTTAAGTTGAGTACGTGCCTAATTCAGTGGGATTTTTCTGCTTCAAAGTCAGATAGCTCAAAGTTTGTTTACAACAAACATTCTGTTTTGGTTATTATACTAATATATGTTGATGACATCTTGGTTGTTCGTAATTCTTTGCCTCGTATACAACAGTTTACCTCCTCTCTGAATACATTATTTGCTTTAAAGGACTTAGGTGATTTATCTTATTCCCTTGGTATTGAGGTTAAACGATCGGTTGATTCTTTGCACTTATCTCAAACAAAGTATATTAATGATTTTCTTTAGAAGACTGACATGTTATTTTGTAAGCCCATGGCTACTCCAATGGCGGCGATACAATTTTGTCCCTTACAGATGGGCCTAGGTTGAGGATTCCACAATGTATAGGAGCATCGTGGGTGCTCTACAATATTGTACTTTGACTCGGCCTGACCTTAGTTTCTCAGTGAACAAAGTGTGCCAATTCCTTCATGCTCCTACGGTTACTCATTGGAATGCGGTGAAATGCATTCTTAGATATCTAAAATCCACAAGCTCTTTGGCATTCAGTTTACTTGGTCTATACAGCATTCAGTTTACTTGGTCTATACACACTTCCTTAACATGTTATTCTGATGCAGATTGGGAATCTTGCCCTGATGATCAACATGAGCAAAAGGTTGTCTCACGGTCAAGCGTTGAGTCGGAATATAGGGGTCTATCGAACGTTGCTACTGAACAGATATGGGTGCAGTCTCTGTTGGGTTTTCGCCTCCCTCGCTACCACTATTGTTGTGAGAACAACATCAGCTCTACCTATCTTGCTGCGAATCTTGTCCTTCACTAACGCAGCATATAGAAATAGATATACATTTCATCAGAGAGCGAGTTTTGTGTGGACATTACTAGTTCGTTTTGTTCCCTCTGAAGATCAGCTTGTGGATATTCTAAAAAAGCCTCTGTCTTTAGCTCGTTTTTCTTGTCTGTGTTCCAAGCTTGTAGTGCAATCCCTTGTTTTGCTTGGGGGGGAGGTTGAAAGAATCTTATTTCCCCTTTGTATCTTAGGGGTTATTTCTATAAATTTCCATTCCCTTTCTTCTGTTATTATTTCCCCAATAAGGGTCTTACATGTGTACACAGTAGTGTCTTTATATTTGGCATTTTACATTTGGGATAATCATTTGAGAAATATTATTCAACAACTCTTTCTCCTTCTTTATTCCCTACTTCGTTCAATGTGGGGCATACCTTGAAATTTGTAATGAAATCGTGTAATCTAATTGATTAATGAAGGATGTTCAATCTGATTGCGATTGAAAATTACGTGGACCCCTAATTTTATTGTTACTATTATGGATATTGTTACTGTAACAGTATGAAAATTATGAATTTGCCACATTTATTGTTACCTTTACCATTACTGTTACCATTACCATTAGGGTCAAGCAGTAACAGTAACAGTAAAATGTGAGAGATTTATAATTTTTTGTAAACGCGATCAAAAGCAATCAATTATATTTGTGATTTAGGTCTATTACAATTCATCCATCAATGAAATCTCATTCCAGTTATATTAATTTTCATTACGATTCGATAAACATGGACTAAATGATATTTATGAAATTTGAAATACGCCATGCTTTACCATACACAATTTGATTTAAACTAGCATTTCATTTCATCAGTGAACAACCTTAACATGGATCCAAACCAAGTAAACGAAGTGGGACTTTGAGCATTGCGCTAAAACGGGCCGGCCCAGTCTAGTGTGCGTTGAGAGAAGTTTTGAAGATTTGTTATGACCGTTTTTTTAACCCGTTTTTTACACTAATTTTTCTGCACTGTGCATTATCTGATTTTCGTTTAGTTGCATTGTTTTCTCTTTTCTACTGATTTTTTGGTGCATTTTTCTCATTAGTGTGTTCTTAAAATTATTGCTTCGGACTCAAAATGGCAGTTTATTTGGATTAGATCAACCCAAAATTTCATCTTCAATGTCAATTGTCGATTAAAAAAAATAACGCATGTATCTTATAAAAATAAGGTTTTTTCATCTTTTTAAATTGAGATATTCAACCAGTTATATGTACGTGTTAATTTTTGTTGTTTTTCCTCAAATTTATATTAAAATTCCTAATTTTGTCCAAAATATTCCAGCATGTTTAAGATTGAGTTAGTTTTAACATGTATAATACTAAAAGCTCATCAACGCATATGTAAACTTTTTTTTTAATTGAGTCAATGCAGAGAGTAACTTGAATATTTACTCTTTCAAAAGGCTATTAACTACTGCTGTGGGTAATTTTAGATCGTGGAGCAAAATTCATTAAATCAATCCAAAATTGATAGTTAGAGCTTAAAGCAATACATAAGATCTTAGAGGAGGTCCAAGGAAAGAGGAAGAAATGGGTCGGAGCCCATTCCGAACTCTTAGGCCTTAGCTTGAGCCGAGTCCGAGACCAACGAATCAGCTCAAGAATTATCCCAT
The DNA here is from genome assembly GCF_027475165.1 of Benincasa hispida. NCBI lineage: Eukaryota > Viridiplantae > Streptophyta > Magnoliopsida > Cucurbitales > Cucurbitaceae > Benincasa > Benincasa hispida. The sequence goes on along the minus strand of NC_143489.1, from coordinate 30,977,332 downwards.
TCGCACCGGCCGGTCCAATAGATTCTAAAACTTGATTCCAAGGGAATTAGGGCATGATAACTTATAAAGACACCATGTAAGATCCTTGAGGGGGAATTGAATTCTTTGAGTTATAGTTTAATACTTCTTCTTTTGATGACTTAAGCATCGAAGTGAACGTGGCATCCGCCACATTGATATATATATTCACTCTTTTTTACAGAGTTTTCGTTCTCTCCATACAAATAAATTTATCGTTATTGTCCGATCCAAATTTGAGCGTCAACAATTATAAACATTTTTTGAACATTACAATTTCTATTTTTACAAGCTATAATTAAATTTGTCGAAAAGACGAGGTGTAGACCAAAGAATAAAGTAAAAATAATAACACAAACTTGAATCTGGTTGAAAATTCAATAGTTTAGCAATAAAGCAGGAAGGAAAAAAATAGTTATATATTCTTTTGAAAAAATTATCCTTTTAATCTCTAAGTCTGGAAGAACGTGTGTTTGGTCCCAGTTCTCAAAATTTATATTTTTTAGTTCCTATGTTTTTTAGGATAGATGCATTTGGTTTTTAAGTTTTTAGGATAGATGCATTTGGTTTTTAAGTTTTGAAAATATAACTTTGTAGTCTCTAAATTTTCAAAATTGGGTTTAAAATGTCCATGAATTAATTTTTTATTATTATTTTAAATTAGAAAACTAGTTTTAAAAAATCACCTATTCTCTCTAAAAATTATTTTTATACTTATTTTTGTATTCTGAAATGTGATATAATTATATAAAATATTTTTTTAAAAAAAAAAACTTAATAAACTTTTCAAGTCTATTCTTAAAATTTTGAGGACTAAAAAGTTGCATTTTGAAAATTTATAGACCAAATATACTTATTTTAAAAAATTTGGTGACTAAAAACATATGTTTAAAAAACTCAATGATCAAACGCACCAATTCTTCAAAATTCGAAAAATAAAAAATATTTTTCCTATTATTTTTTTGAAATTATATCTATGGTAATTTATTTAACCCTTTGTGCACGTTAAATGTCGTTATATATATATATAAATTAGGGAATGAAGCCCAAGCTAATTTTGCAAACTATATAATTTTTCAAAGCTGTTTTTAAAACTAAGAATTTTTCTTAAAATGTTTCGGTTCTCATTCTAGCCATTAGCACATTCTTCATTACTCCACCAATTTTACGACGATGTAACAGTAAGAGATTTAAATTAAAATTGAAAATTTGAGATCTCATTCGGTAACTATTAGATTTTTTATTTTTATTTTTAAAAATTAAATCTATAGATACTATTTCTATCTTCAATTTTCTTTTTTTATTATCTACTTTTTATCAATAGTTTAAAAAATCAAGTCAAATTTTTAAAACAAAAAAAAAATAACTTTTAAAAATTTGTTTGTTTTTTATAAAAAAAAAATGACTAAGAATTCAATCATTCTATTTAAAAAGTTACAAATCATTATAAGTATTGGAAAGGAAATACTTAAACCTTAGATGGAAGAGGTATGTACATTAGATGCACATTATAACTAGGGTATAAATTCTTAAAAAGCCTCATACCATAGTGATAGTTGTCCTCCTTTATAAATTTGTGATCATCCCCTTATTTAACCCATGTGGGACTTTGATATTGGGTGTTTTTTTTTTTTTTTTTTTTTTTGTGTACTATCTAATTCCTCACACAAAAAGAAAATTAAAAACTATTTTTAAAATAGTAGTTAAGAAGAGTTTGCCACGCAACAAACTATGATTGGACAATTTGATATAATACATAAAATAGGTGTGTCTTAGGATGCTTCTAAATCTTCATCATCTTTCTTCTACATACAAGAAACATGTATCAACAAATAAAGAAATTAAAAGATATTAATCCAAGAAAGAAAACTCATATGTTCTTGAATTTAGAAACTAATTTGTTAAATTCCTAATTTACGTTGTTTAGAAATTAATGGAAAATTGATTGGCTATAGATACTAAGAAAATATAGATTAATATCTCCTAATGCTTAAACATAACTTTACCAATTTTTCTATTTTCCCAAGAAGAATAAGGAAGGATTGAAAAATATCCCTAAATTCTTTAACTTAATTCCAATTCTTTTAGGGATTTGGTACAAAGATTATAAATTCTTCATCTTTATTCTACATACAAGAAGCATTTATCAACAAATAAAAAAACTAAAAGGCATTAATCTAAGAAAGTAAACTCATATGTTCTTGAATTTAGAAGTTAACTTATTAAGTTCATAATTTACATTATTTAGAAATTGATGGAAAATTGATTGGCTATATATACTAATCAATGAAAATTTCACACAAAAAAATCAACTGAAAATGAGTGGATTCTGTGAAAAAAAGTGCCTTGTGGTTTGCCAAAGGTGGAAATTGTCGAAAAACTGTGTTTGGAAATCTGGGTTAAATGTGTACTAATTGATACCTGAAAATTCACACAAAAATACCTGAAAATAAACGGGTTCTAGGAAAACAAGGTTCCATTCACGTTCATCGAAGTTTCGTTCTTGTGTTCTGTCCTACTCGAGTGTAGCAACTTGTCCAAATAGGTGTAGTAGTAGTCTTCGTCCGTTTGCGTTAGAGAGGGTCATTGTCGTCCGTCTGTTCAGGTGTAGCAAGTATAGGCCATTCACACGCCGTAGTCGCGTTCTCCGTTCACACGCAATAGTCGTTCGACAGTGAACTTGAATGAAAGAGCAAGAGAATGGAGAGTTGAAAGAGGGAGGGAAACAGTAAGTGGGTCGAAAATGGTAAAAGGAAAAATGGAATAGGGGAAACAATTGGGGGGAAGAAGAAAGAGGGAAAACCCTAAAATTTTTAATTTTTTTTATAAAATTATATATATTTAGTGACACTTTTCTATGTTGCTAAAAGTATTGAACGTTTAGTGGTACTAGTAGCTATGTTGCTAATTCTATTAGTGACGTTGATTAATGATGTGTTGCTAATAATGAACTTTTTGTGACATTTTTACAAGGTGTCGCATAAATAGGCTTTTAGTGATAAAATTTGCACGCTGCTAAAAATTTGTCACTAAATAATCAATTTCTTATAGTGTGAAGACTTATAAGGTGTATAATAGAAAAATGTACCCTACATGTAGTCCAAGATGGAAAAAAAAGAAAAAAAAAATAGCAATTAATAAATTCAATTGCAATAACCGTAGAAAATAACAAGGTATTTAAGTGGGCCTTACTGGATTTTTGGTGAAATTAAAGGCCCAGTGGCATTCTGGTAATTATAGACAAATGACAATTTTGTAAATAAACTCATCTTCTTTGTGTTTAGGGCTGATAGTAGTGAAACACTTTGAGGAAGAGAGGAGGAACCGTTTTTTGACATACACACGCAGACCACCGAGAGAGAGAGACAGCGTTGGCATTCATCTTTTCTTCCGACGTGGACGTCAGCAGCAGAAAGTTGGCGTCAGGTGGTACTCATCATCCACAGGTGGGTGTCCAACGGCGTTCGAGCGTGGGTGTCTCGCAGGTGTCTGGTCCGATCTGGGCAGTCTTCTTGGTCCGATGGGTTCCGGTTCAGCATGGGGTTTCGCCGGTTATCAGCGACATAGAAAGACAGTGAGGCTGTGCGTGAGTGTGTCGGTCAGAGACGTTGGTTGCAGTGCACTCGACTTGGATTGTTTTCAGCGGGTTGTTCTCGGATTCAGAGGCGACGTCATGTGCGGATCTCTCTGTATCAGTAGGTATCAAAATTATCGATTGGTGATTATTTTTTATTATCTGTAATTGTAAATTCCTCATTGCTCGTAATAAAATTGATTCAAATTGGTTCTCAAAGTGAATGTAGACTAAATTGGTCGAACCACTATATATTTTGGTGTTCGTTCTTATTGCTTTCTATTTATTCTACTAATTGTTTGTGCGTTCTATTTGGCCATCTAAGTTAGTGTGCTGGCATATTCTTTGTTCAGGATAATTTTTGTTGGGATTAATTTTGATAGATGGTTTCGTTGTCTACACAGTTCGAAGTTGTTAAATTTGATGGGAAAGGTGATTTCGGGTTATTGAGGAAAAAGATTAGAGCTATTTCGGTACAACAAAAGGTAGCCAAAATCTTAGACGAAAATGGCCTTCTGCCAACAATTACAGAAGCTGAGAAAAGGATATGGATGAGATGGCCTATTCGACGATAATTCTGTATCTGCCAGATGGAATGCTTAGGCTAGTAGATGAGGCCATTACTACAGCGGAGTTATGGAAGAAATTAGAAAGTCTTTATTTGACTAAGTCCTTACCAAATGAATTATATCTAAAAGAGAAATGTTTTGGATATAAGATGGACTCTAGTAAAGGCTTAGAAGAGAACTTGGATGAATTCTAGAAGATTATAGTTGATCTCAATAATATCGGTGAGAAGATATCAGATGAAAATCAAACGGTTATTCTTCTGAATTCATTGCCTGAATCGTATCGAGAAATTAAGGCAGTTATTTAATATGGATGGGATTCATTATCCATGGATATAGTGTGGGATGCCTTGAGAACGAGAAACCTCAAGATAAAAAGGAACGCAAGGATGAAGAGTTACTCATGGCCAGAGAAAGAAGTAAGAAAAAGAACGGAAAAGGAAATGAGTCGAGATCCAGGTCAAAATCAAAGGGGAAAGTCAGAAAATGTTTCCTATGTCATAAAACAAGACACTTTAAAAAAAATTCCCTTTAAATAAGAGCAAGGAATCTAGTGCAACAAATGTTACTGATGGGTATAATTCAGCAGAGGGCTTGATGGTGTCCAACAGGGATATTCAAGATGCTTGTATTATGGATTCAGAGTGCACGTTTCACATGACTCCTAATCAAGATTTCTTGATTGATTTTACAGAAAATGATAAGGAATTAGTTTTGCTTGGTGATAATGGTGCTTGTGATGTAAAAGGAATTGAGTCAGTTCGAATTACAACACATGATGAAATGATCAGAATTCTTACTAATGTAAGGTATGTTCTAGAATTCAAACGAAATCTAATTTCTCTAAGTGAATTAAATAGAACAGGTTATTCCTATAAATCTGAGAATGGAGTTTTGAAGGTTATCAAGGGTTCTTTAGTTAAGCTGAAGGAAACCTTGAGGAATGGCATTTATGTGTTGGAGGGTATTGCAGTTTCAGGTAGTGCTGCTGTTGCATATAGGAAATAGATAAGTCTATGTTATGGTATAATAGACTAGCTCATGTGAGTGAAAGAAGTCTTCAAGCTCTTTTACAACAAGGTTTGCTTGGAGGATTTAAGGACATTAAACTCCCTTTTTGTGAACATTGCATGTAGGAAAGTCTACCAGAGTGAAGTTTGGGAAAGGGAAGCATTCTACCAAAGGAATTTTGGGTTATGTTCATTCATATTTGTGGGGTCCTACAAAGGTACCTTCTATGGGAGGTTCAAGATAATTCATGTCGATCATCGATGATTTTTCAAGGAAGGTGTAGATGTATCCATCGAAATAGAAGGATGAAGCTTTTGGGAAATTTCTTGAATGAAAAAAGCAGGTCGAGAACCAAACAGGCAGAAAGGTAAAGTATCTGAGTATAGACAACGGTTTAGAATTTGTGAATCATAAATTTGATAAATTTTGAAAATATGAGGGGATTACGAGGCATTTCACTATTATGTACACTCCACAACAGAATGGTTTAACTGAGAGGTTTAACAGAACAATTATGGAGTGTACAAGATGTCTCTTGACAAATGCTTCATTACCCTTAAAGTTTTGAAGGGAAGCTGCCCAAACAACCTGTTATCTCATTAATAGAAGTTCATCTTCCGCTTTAGGCCTAAAGACTCCTCAAGAGATATGGACAGGAAAAGCTCCAAGTTTGGATCATCTAAGAGTGTTTGCATGTTCAGCTTATGCACATGTTAAGGAAGGGAAGCTAAATAAGAGGGCACTGAAATGTATGATTGTTGGCTATCCTCAGGGTGTTAAAGGATATAAACTTTGGTGCTTGGAAAAGAGCAAAAATATATGTATTAGCAGCAGAGATGTGACCTTTAATGAAGAAGAGATGCCATTTTGTGTCAATGAGTAGCAGAAATAGCAGACAGTTGATCAGGTTGAGGTAGAGGTTAGAATTGATTCTAAAGCACGACCATCAGTTAGTTTATGCGAATCCAGTGATCAGTCATCTAGTTCTGATGGTAGACAGCCTCAACTGTAGAAGACTTTGATTGATGAGGGAGCTTTCGGTGAAGAAAGTTCAAGTAGCAGTGACCTACAGAACTATCAGCTTACACATGACAGGCCTCTGCGGGTGAGGCAGGCTTCTACGAGGTATGGTTATGCTGATTTAGTTGCTTATGCGCTTACTTGTGTAGTTGACAATATTGAAGCATAGCCTCTCACTTTTGAGGAGACAATTGTATCTGATTCGAAGGAATAATTGAAGGATGCTATGGAAGCAGAGTTGTTCTGTTGCAGAAGAATCGGACATGGTCATTGGTTCCAAGGCCTCCAAATCAGAAACTCATTTAGTCAAACTGGATTTATAAAATCGAGCCAGGTAAAGGAGGTGATAGGAAGCCTAGGTATAAGGCTAGACTGGTAGCCAAGGACTACACTCAAAAGAAGAGAGTTGACTTTCATGAGATTTTCTCTCCGGTGGTGAGCCATTCGTCCATTCGATTAATTTTATCTAGTGTTGTTCACTTTGATATGTTTATTGAACAAATGGACGTCACCACAGCTTTCCTTCATGGAGAATTGGAGGAAGTGATCTGAAGGATCTCATACCGAGAGTTCCATGAGCATGTTCAGATCACTCCGATTTCACAGTGACCGACATATAAAAGATATACATTCAACACATATAGTTATACACATTAATCTAATTATCGGTATGCTCAAAACACAATAAATAACAGGGAAAGGGTTCATACCAGTTGAAGACTCTCTTCGAACGTCTGAACCCTAAGCAGCGGAAACCCTCCAACGGATCTACCAACACCTGGCGAGTATGTCGACTGTAAAAGCACGATTAGAATGTAAACGAACACTGCAACAGGGACGACACCACCACAAGAGAAACCTAGGTATCCTAGACGTCAAAAACCCAAAGAGTGGGCTTTGATGAGTTTGGTAGAGGATAGAGAAGAACGCGTCATGTAGACGATAAACAATTGGAAGATGAAACTCTACTATCGTATAGTAGAAATGCTTATCGTATAGTTGAGCTACACGATCATGTAGGATTTGCTGAATGATCATTTAGGAAAAGGTATACGATCGTTTAGCTAAATCAGCACACTATACAATCGTTTAGAGAAGCTACCCGATCGTCTAGGCAACAGTGTGCGATCGTTTAAGCGCGAGGTATACAATCGTTTAGGCGGAGAACTCTCGTATAGGCTCTTAAGCGATTGTTTTGAATCACCAATGCGTGTTTCATGAATTCTTTTGCGCGATGACGAAAATTATGAATGATCGATTATGAAAAAATGAAAACGATTTTCATTTTTAATCCGCCGATTACCATAAGCATCGCAACCCACTTCCCACGTCCGAACGTGGATAAATTCGTTAATTATCAAATAATTAATCAATTAATTTAATTAATAAATATGATCATATTATATTTATATCCTACAGTTTGATATTATATATCTACTCTAGTATTTTCTCCTCTACTTGATATAAATCATATTTATATCTAATTTCCTCCAAAATTAATGTATCTCATACATTTAGCCAATTATATCATATATAATTAACCAATCCAATTATATCATATATAATTGAACTTTCTCTTGTCAATTTGAACATTTCAAATTAACCCAAATACTGGTTCTCGACTTTATCCAAGCTACCCAGGTGACCTAATGGACCTGTGGCTCGAAGCTCCAACGACACGTGAATAGTTGACTAAAAATCTTCAGCCACGAGATCCACCATCCGTTAACTGTCAGTGATTCCACTAAATACCAACAGTTGAACTCTTCTTACCACAGATATATTTCTGTGTCCATTGGATATAACCAATCATGAGTACGATGACCCTTCACAGATGTTCGTTAATACAGTTGAGCCAATTTACCGTTTTTCCCTGTAGTTACATCTCACTCCTTAAGTACCACTGATTCTTCTAATGAACAATACAACATAGTCCAACTATGTGTGAACACCTCTCGGGCCAAGAGAAAGTATGTGTGGCGCCACATCGTTCAAGCCCCGGAATCAGCCTTTAAGGGAGCTATCTATCTACTTACCCGTGCCTCAGGGAAAGAATGAATTCCATCTCGTGTAGCTGAGTTCACAGCTCCCAAACCAGACGAATCCTCAAAATGGTAGGATTGAATTGACGACCTGGCCACTCGCACCCATACAAATCAAAGGACCGCCCTCAATGGCAGGAGTTCCCAACTTACTCAAGATTAAGGTCATGTTACATATGGTCATCCTAGTGAAGTGAAGTCTCTATCATGAACGGTGTTATATAACGAGACGTTAACACTTCGTGGTCAGGTCTTATACAAACTCTTTGTATAGGACGCCCCCGCTCGCATGTCCCTAATACGAATGATCAGGATCACCATCTGTGACAAGTCACAACACTTGTGACCATTCCACAAAGCGGGCCGCGTCCGTAGTGTTACCAGGATAAGGTTTCCCTCCTTTATCCATTTACTACAGACCATTTTGGTTATCACTCAAGATATGTTTGAGTCACATATAGATAACCAGGGATTTTATGTTTATTGGTTTGTGGTAAAGCAAATAAAACAATTAACTGAGCAAAACAACAAGATGTGAAGTAAATATCATATATTAATCACAGGTGTTCGTATATACTCTTTACAAACTATAGAACACGAGACTTTAGGGCATCAACTCCAACATGATCTACATGGCAACCTGATGGCTATGAGGTGAAAGGAAAGGAAGACATGGTCTTTCATCTTCACAAGTCCATCTATGGACTGAAGCAATCGCCGAAGCAGTGGTATATTAGGTTTGATACCTTTATTCTGAAGCAGGGGTTTCACAGGAGCTCATATGATGCCTGCGTGTACTGGAAACTATCTCAGAAAGGTACATATATTTATTTACTTCTTTATGTAAATGATATGATCCTAGTGTCTAAGGATTATTCTGTAATCTGTAATCTCAAGAAACAGTTGAGTAGTGAATTTAAGATGAAAGATTTAGGTGAACTGAAAAGGATCCTAGGCATGGATGTGAAAAGAGATAGGGAGAAAGGTTTGTTAACCATTTCCAGGAGAGTTATGTGCATAAACTGCTTAAGAAGTATAATATGTCTAGTTGTAAGGCAGTTTCGACACCCTTAGCATCTAATTTTAGGCTTTCTTCGTCTTAGTGTCCTGTTACTGAACAAGAAAGGTTAGAGATGTCTAATATTCCTTATTGTAATACTATTGGAAGTATTTGTATATGATGATTTGTAGGAGGCCTGACTTAGGATATGCTATGAGTATGATAAGTAGGTTTATGTCAAATCGTGGGAAGGAGTATTGGAATGCAGTTAAATGGGTGCTTCGATATTTGAAAGGTAGTGCCAATGTACCACTATCTTTTAGCAGGGATTGTGATAAATCAACACTATTGGAAGTCTTCACAGATGCAGATTATGCTGCAGACCTTGACAAAAGAATGTCTCTATCAGGTCACATTTTTCGTTTGTTTGGTAATATGGTCAATTGGAAGGTGTCTCTACAGTTAGTTGTTACTTTGTCTACTATTGAGTCAGAGTAGTTAAAGAGGCAGTGTGGTTGAAAAGGATAGTTGGTGAGTTGTTGTCACAGGAGTTTATTCCTATCGTCTGTTGTGATAGCCAAAGTGCTATTCATCTTGCGAAGAATCCATCTCATCACAAACGGTCTAAGCATATCAATGTCAAATTTCATTTTATCAGAGAATTTGCGGCCCAGAAAGATGTTGAACTGTTCAAGGTTCATATAGTTGAGAATTTTTCAAATATGTTAAACAAGGTTCTTCCTGCCCATAGGTTTAAATACCTGTTAGATGGGCTGAATATTAAATCTGGTTGATAGGGAGATTGGAGAATCAACTTGACACTTAAATATTCTTGTTATGAGAGAGATTTGTAGAAAATAACAAGGTATTTTACTGAGCCTTATTGGGTTTTTGGTGAAATTAAAAGCCCAATGTCATTCGAGTAATTATGGGCAAATGACAATTTTGTAGATAAACTCATCTTCTTTGTTGGATTTTTTGTCCTAAAACTCGTAGTTTGTAAATTAATAAACATATTCTGTTTTGTTTTTCGATAAAGTTGTTATTGAAATTATAATCCTTAATCCAATAAACTAAGGTCCTAGGGCTATTTAATGTAGTTTGAACTTTATGTATTGACATTAATGTGGATCAAGTTCAAATATATAGCCAAAATGGTCTATAGTATATGAATAAGGTTGGGTGCCTTATTCTGGGAACACTATGGATGCGGCCCCCTTTGTAGTTAGTACAAATGATGTCATCCTGAATCGTTCATATAGAGATATGTGAGTGGGGGCATCCTATGCAATAAGTTTTCATAAGACTGAACCATGAAATAGTCACTTTTTATGTTCTAAATGCCGTTTTATGTATAAAACTGACTATTTCGTTAATTGACGACCTAGGTAACTTAATCTTAATCCTGAACTAACTATGAATGCTTATTCACTTGGAATTATCCTTAGATCTGCATAGGTGAGGGAAACTCATCATCACTGGCCCAATAAGCCTCTCATTTCAGGGGTAAGATCAAGTGGATAGCTGGAAACATAGGGTACAAGATGGAATTCACTCCTACCCATTATAGGGATAGTAGATAGGTTGTTTCTTTTAATACTGAATCCAGGTCTTAAAGAAGGAGCCCTACCCTCTCCTTGGCCCAAGAGGAGTTCAGTTTATAGGTTGGACCTTAAACCAATTGTTCATTAGAGGATCAGTGAAACTTAAGGAACAAGATTTAGTCTTGGGGGTAAAACGATTTTTATGACCCAGCCGAGATTACGAACAACCTGTGAAGGATTAGCTTACTAATTATAGTTATATCAAATGGACATAAATATATCTATAGCGAGGGGAGTGTAACTACAGGACTATAGTGGAATGACTCGTTAGTTAACGAATGTTGATTAGCTCCGTCTAAAAGAGTTTTAACCAGCTAATCTCGAATCGTTGGAGTTCAGGATCTATAGGTCCATTAGGTTCCTCTACTAGCTCATATGGAATAAACTTAGAACAGTATGATAGAATAATTCGAATTGTTCGAATTAGGTGAAGATAGAGAAACCGACAAGTATATGTGATATAGTGGTCGGGTTTTTCAGTTTAGAGATACAGCTTTAATATTTAAATATCAAGAATATGAATACGTTCATATTCGGAAGCTCAGAAATAATGGAATGGTCAAAGATGTAAAAAGTCAAAGAGTTGACTTTTGGCTTGAAAAGTCAAACTTTGACTGACCTTATATTCAAATATGATTTGAATTTCGAGAAAATGAATGCGGATTCATGCTCGGGAGGTCAAAATTAGTCAACACAAAAAAAAAATCATAAAAAGTCAAAATGTTGACATTTTGGTCAAAGTTTGAATTTGACGAAATGACTATTTTGCCCTTTGACTATAGTTAGTGGGAAAATCTAAACTTTTGTTGGATAATTCCACTAAAAAAATAGTGGGCTAGGTGTTGGCTTATAATGGAGATATTAAGACCACTTAGATAGTGGATTCTAGGTGTTGGGTTTTTATGGATTTGTTTCATGCAAATGTTGCATCGTTTTTTCTATAAAATGGGCTTTCAATTATGAATGAAAGACTTTTGGCCATTTTTTCAAAATTATTTTTTAAATTTGGGCTGGAAAAATCACATTTTTGGAGAAAAAGAAAACCCATACCAAACCCAAATTCATTCCTATTTTCCATCTTTTTTCTCTCTCTCGGGTTTCTTCATCCACCGGGTCCCACAATCCGTTCTGAGTCCAGAGGATAGTAGGTCAACTCTAGTGGTGGTCCGAAAGAGTTCGAGTCGAGATTCAGCGAGGAAAAGCGATTTTCGGGAGCTTCAAAAGTAATTTTAATTTATTGTTTTCTCCCTTCAAATTGCATGCTAATTTCCTTTAAATTGAACGCAATTCGAGTGTAATTAGGTCCTTTTTCTGCTGCGTATGTCTCGTGTTTCATCACGTGGTATCAGAGCATGCTTTAATTACGCTCAATTGCTTTTTGTGGGTGTTTTTTTCCTTTCTATTCAAACGTTGAATGAAATGTGGACTAAAGTGGATTTATTATGATTTTGGCATTGTTTTTCTTTAAATTTCTTGTGGAAATTTGTAATTGCTTACATGTTTATGAGCTTAATGTGTGAAAAAGGGTCTGTAAATGTTTTGGAGTCATTAGAGTTGAAATTAGGTTGTAATTTCTTAATTCTAGAAGAGAGGACAACATTAAAAAATGAAGAAAAATGGCTCACAGACCCGGTTTCTGCTCCCAGACACGAGAGAAGACTCCCAGACCCGACCTATCGACCCGAGCAGCGATCCGACCCGGTACGGAGTAGCCCACACACGCGCCTGGTTTCACATGTCTGCCCCGCCCAGATCCGACTGCGAGCCCACCGCTCCACTTCGCCCGCGACCCGCGCGCCCACGCCTCTGTTGACCGTGCCAGCGTGCGTTGACCAGCCGGTCCAGATGGTTTAGACCGGTCCGTTTGACCTGGTTGAGCCGGTTTGACCGGTTCAACTTTGTTTTTGGTGTTTTTGGGCCAGTTCAAGTGGTTTCTGAGTGGTTCCAGATGATTCAAAGTGTTTGAAGCTGGTTCCGGGTAGCTGGTTGTTGATTTTTGTAATAAATTAGTTATTTCTTTGTTTTTAATGCCAAAATCAGTCTACTTTAGTGTTGTTTACCTATTATGCATGTGATATATAATGTTGTTTGATTATGTGTGCATATAGTATGTCATATAGTTTTAAAACCCACCATAGGAAAAGCATGTGACATGCATTTGTTATATATTATAAGTGTTATAAAATATATTCTATGCATGCTTAGTTTTAATATAAGTGTTATATTAAAGCATGTTTGATTGAAGGAAGCATGTTATAGATGAATGCTCCAGGGTTATAATTGTTATAATTTATTTTATAATTGTTATAAAATAAACTAGACTTCTAAAATCTATAACAAAGATAAGATGCATGCTCATTTAGGGTTAACCATCGAGTAATCCCAATTTTCATAGAAAATAGGTGGATATCTTGTAAAATCGAAGTTACAAGAAAACTCACCCAGCAAGATCTTGGCAAAAAGTCAGATAAGATGACTAAAGTTGAAGGTTTTTAATTTGATGGTTCACGGAACACCTACTACTTGGAGATCGAGTCGGCGTCTAAGTTAAATTAAACCGATTTTATGAATATGCGTGAGCGGTGTGAAGTAATAAAATTTGTTTATCACCTAGACATCGTAGGTTAAAAATCAATTTATACTCGGATGAATCACCTAGACTTAGGATATGATTAGTTAGCCGAAATGTATCGCTAAGTCTTTTATACCCTAACCATCTAGAACACTTCAGCTGGAGAGAAGTAATGTACTTTTAGCTCTAGCGTCCTTAAGAGTTCACACAGTGAGATTCATGTTTGGCTTTGGGTCGCCCTGGGAGTGGACTCCATTTGGAGAGTGTTTTTATGAGTCAATACCAAAGTGAATAGGGGAAGTTGTTCATAGTAAGTGGGAGAAGGAAGTGTGTCAACACATCCTATGGTCTATTCCATGAGGTCGCACCGTGAGATTCCTATAATGCACCTACATGTCTGCCCTGGAGCGGTCTTACCAGTCGGAGGGTTATATTATAGGATTCGGAACTCCGCGAACTCTAGAAATTGATAGGATCTCTCAGGTCCGTTTTCATTCTTGTCTTTCCAACTTCGGGAGCATAATGATTCCAATATTTGAGGTCTGAAAATAGAGGGTCCCACTTACGAGAATTACTAAGTGTTAGTAAATTCTTGATACAAGTAGCGATAACTGAGTTACTATAGGAATAGGAGTTATTCTGGTGATAGTATCTGAATAAGATACTCTTGGTTCAACGGAGGAATAATCGATCACCCCCCGGTGAAGGTTATTCTAAACCATTGAAATATCGTTGCAAAATATAATAATGAAGAATACATTATTAGTTTTTTTTTTTTTTTTGATTGGATTTAAAAGATTAATATTTTTTACTAAAAAGGATATGTTTTTCTCTCATCATGACTAGCTCTTTAGTTCAACTATTAGCTTCTCAAAAACTTAACAGCGACAACTACTCAACATGCAAAACAAATCTGAATTCAACACTAGTAATAGATGACCTGAGATTTGTCTTAACTAAGGAATGTCCTCAGGCCCTTGCCTCGAAAGAAGCACAAGGTAAATATGATTTACTATTTGCTGAAACATGTTTAGTTGAGTATGGTACCTCAACTTGGATATTGGATTCAGGAGCCACTAATCATATTTGCTTCTCTTTTTAGGAAACTAGTTCCTGGAAAAAGCTTGAAGAAGGCGAGATCACCCTCAAGGTTGGAACACGAGAGGTTGTCTCGGCCGAAGCAGTGGGAGACTTGAAGTTGTTTTTCAACGATAGATATATCATACTTAAAGATGTTTTGTATGCTCCTAAAATGAGACGAAATTTAATATCTATCACATGTATATTGGAACAAATGTATAAAATATCTTTTGAAGTTAATGAAGCGTTCATTTTCAGAAAAGGTATTCAAATTTGTTCTGCTATACTTGAAAACAACTTATATAAGTTAATACCAACTAAAGCAAAATTTGTCTTAAATACTGAGATGTTTAGAACAGTCGAAACTCAGAATAAAAGACAAAAAGTTTCTTCTAATGCCTATCTATGGCACTTAAGACTTGGTCACATAAATCTCAATAGGATTGAGAGATTGGTTAAGAATGGACTCCTAAATCAGTTAGAAGACAATTCTTTACCTCCATGTGAGTCTTGTCTTGAGGGAAAAATGACTAAGAGATCTTTTACTGGAAAAGGTCTCAGAGCCACAATACCCTTAGAGCTCGTACATTCGGACCTCTGTGGACTGATGAATGTCAAAGCTCGAGGTGGGTATGAATATTTCATCAGTTTTATTGATGATTATTCAAGGTATGGTCATATTTACCTAATGCATCACAAGTCTGGGCTGAGGTTGAGAACTAGTTAGGTAGAACAATTAAGACACTACGATCAGATTGAGGTGGGGAGTACATGGACTTAAGATTCCAGGACTATATGATAGAACACGGAATCAAGTCACAACTCTCTGCACCTAATATGCCTCAGTAAAACGGTGTATCTGAAAGAAGAAACAGAACCTTGTTGGACATGGTTCGCTCAATGATGAGCTTTGTTAAGTTACCTGATTTCTTTTAGGGACATGCATTAGAGACTGTTGTCTATATTTTGAATAAAGTTCCCTCTAAAAGTGTTTCAGAAACACCTTATGAGCTATGAAAATGGCGTAAAGGCAGTTTACGTCACTTTAGGATTTGGGGATACCCGGCACACGTGTTGGTACAAAATCCTAAAAAATTGGAATGTCGTTAAAAAATATGTCTATTTGTAGGTTATCCAAAAGAAACAAAAGGTGGTCTATTTTACGATCCTAAAGAGAATAAGGTATTTGTATCGACAAAAGCCACATTCTTAGAGGAAGACCACATAAGAAATCATTAACCTCGCACAAGATTAGTATTGAATGAAATTTTCAAAAACGCTACAAATAAAGCTAGTTCATCTACTAAAGTAATAGATAAAACTAGTACATCTGGTCAGTCACATCATTCTCAAGAGTTGAGAATGCCTCGACGTAGTGGGAGGGTTGTTCATCAGCCTGACCGTTACTTGGGTTTAACAGAAACACAAGTCGTCATACCTGATGACGACATAGAAGATCCATCGACCTATAAATAGGTGATGAAAGATGTGGACCGTGATTAGTGGGTTAAAGCCATGGACCTTGAAATGGAGTTTATGTACTTTAATTCTGTTTGGAAACTTGTAGATCAACCAAATGATGTAAAGCCAATTGGTTGTAAGTGGATCTACAAGAAACGAGACCAAGCCGGTAAAGTACAGACTTTTAAGGCTCAACTTGTGGCAAAGGGTTATACCCAGAGAGAGGGAGTGGACTATGAAGAAACTTTCTTTCCCGTTGCAATGCTTAAGTCGATTAGAATACTCTTATCTATTGCCACCTTTTATGACTATGAAATTTGGCAGATGGATATCAAGACAGCCTTTTTAAACAGCGATCTTGAGGAGAGTATCTATATGGCTCAACCAGAGGGGTTTATTATACAGGGTCAAGAACAAAAGGTTTGTAAGCTTCAAAAATTCATTTATGGGTTGAAACAAGCTTCTAGATCTTGGAATATAAGATTTGATACTACGATCAAATCATATGGCTTTGAATAGAATGTTGACGAGCCTTGTGTTACAAAAAGATCGTCAATTCTATTATAGTGTTCTTAGTTTTATATGTTGATGATATTCTACTCATTGGGAATGAAGTAGGTTACCTAATTGACATCAAGAAATGGCTAGCAATGCAATTCCAAATGAAAAGATTTAGGAAATGCGTATTATGTTCTCGGGATTCAAATTATTCAGAACCGCAAGAACAAAACACTAGTCATGTCTCAAGCAACTTATATAAACAAAATGTTGTCTAGGTATAAGATGCAGAATTCCAAAAGAGGTTTGTTACCTTACAGATATGGAATTCATTTGTCAAAGGATCAATGTCCTAAGACACCTCAAGAGGTTGAGGATATGAGACGCATTCCCTATGCTTCCGCAGTAGAGAGCCTGATGTATGCAATGTTATGTACTAGACCTGACATATGCTACGCAGTAGGGATAATTAGTAGGTATCAGTCCAATCCTGGATATGAACATTGGACTGTCGTTAAAAATATCCTCAAGTATCTTAGGAGAACGAGGAACTACATGCTCGTGAATGGTACTAAAGATTTGATCCTTACTGGATACATTGACTTTGATTTTCAAACCGATAAAGATGCAAGAAAATCTACATCGGGATCAGTGTTCATTCTGAATGGAGGAGCAGTAGTGTGGAGAAGTGTGAAGCAAAATTGTATTGCGGACTCCACAATGAAAGTTGAATACGTAGCTGCATGTGAAGCAGTAAAGAAAGCAGTATGGTTAAGGAAATTCTTGACAGATTTGGAAGTTGTTCCAAATATACTCTGCCTATCACCCTATATTGTGATAATAGTGGTGCAGTTGCAAATTCAAGAGAATCAAGAAGCCACAAGCACGTCAAACATATTGAGCGCAAATACCATCTGATCCGGGAGATTGTACATCGTGGAGACGTTGTAGTAACCCAGATATCTTGTGAGCAAAACATTGTCGATCCTTTTACAAAGGCCCTCACGACTAAAGTGTTTGAAGGTTACCTACAGAGTCTAGGTCTACAAAGTTTGTAAACTAGGACAAGTGGGAGAACTTTTTGGTATATGCCCTAGTTTATTGTATTCATATGTTTATTGTACTCATATGTTTCTCACTTAAATTCAACATTGTGATACTCCACTAGGAGTTTTAGTCCAAGTGGGAGTTTGTTGGATTTTATATCCTAAAACTCGTAGTTTGTAAATTAATAAACATATTCTGTTTTGTTTTTCGATAAAGTTGTTATTGAAATTATAATCCTTAATCCAATAAACTAAGGTCCTAGGGTTATTTAATGTAGTTTGAACTTTATGTATTGACATTAAGTGGATCAAGTTCAAATATATAGCCAAAATGGTCTATAGTATATGAATAAGGTTGGGTGCCTTATTCTGGGAACACTATGGATGCGGCCCACTTTGTAGTTAGTACAAATGATGTCATCCTGAATCGTTCATATAGAGATATGTGAGTGGGGGCATCCTATGCAATAAGTTTTCATAAGACTGAACCATGAAATAGTCACTTTTTACGTTCTAAATGCCGTTTTATGTATAAAACTGACTATTTTGTTAATTGACGACCTAGGTAACTTAATCTTAATCCTGAGCTAACTATGAACTTCTATTCACTCAGAATTATCCTTAAATCTGCATAGGTGAGGGCAGCTCAATATCGCTGGCCCAATAAGCCTCTCATTTCAGGGGTAAAATCGGGTGGATAGCTGGGAACATAGGGTGCAAGACGGAATTCACTCCTACCCGTTATAGGGATAGTAGATAGGTTGTTTCCTTTAGTACTGAATCTAGGTTTTGAACAAGGGCCCCACCCTCTCCTTGGCCCGAGAGGAATTCGGTTTATAGGTTGGACCTTAAACCAATTGTTCATTAGAGAATCAGTGGAACTTAAGGAACAAGATGTAGTCTTGGGGGTAAAATAGTTTTTATGACCCAGCCGAGATTACAAACAACCTGTGAAGGATTATCTTACTAATTATGGATATATCAAATAGACACAAATATATCCATAGCGAGGGGAGTGCAACTACGGCACTATAGTGGAATGACCCGTTAGTTAACGAATGTTGATTAGCTCCATCTAAAAGAGTTTTAACCAGCTAATCTTGGATCGTTGGAGCCCATGATCTATAGGTCCATTAGGTTCCTCTACTAACTCATATGGAATAAACTTAGAACAGTATGATAGAATAATTCGAATTGTTCGAATTAGGTGAAGATAGAGAAACCGACAAGTATATATGATATAGTGGTCGAATTTTTCAGTTTAGAGATACAACTTTAATATTTATATGTGATTTAAATATCAAGAATATGAATACATTCATATTCGAAAGCTCGGAAATAATGGAAATGGTCAAAGATATAAAAAGTCAAAGAGTTGACTTTTGGCTTTGAAAAGTCAAACTTTGACCGACCTTATATTCAAATGTGATTTTAATTTTGAGAAAATGAATACGGATTCATGCTCGGGAGGTCAAAATTAGTCAACACGAAAAAAATCATAAAAAATCAAAATGTTGACTCAAAATTTGACTTTGACAAAATGACTATTTTGCCCTTTGACCATAGTTAGTGGGAAAATCCAAACTCTTGTTGGATAATTCCACTAACAAAATAGTGGGCTAGGTGTTGGCTTATAATGGAGACATTAAGACCACTTAGATAATGGATTCTAGGTGTTGGATTTTTATGGATTTGTTTCATGCAAATGTTGCATAGTTTTTTCATAAAATGGGCTTTCAATTATGGATGAAAGATTTTTGGCCATTTTTCCAAAATTGTTTTTAAAATTTGGGCTAGAAAAATCACATTTTTGCATAAGAAGAAAACACATACCAAACCCAAATTCATTCCTATTTTCCATCTTTTTTCTCTCTCTCGAGTTTCTTCATCCACTGGGTCCCATAATCCGGTTCTAAGTCTAGAGGATAGTAGGTCAACTCTAGTGGTGGTCCGAAAGAGTTCGAGTCGAGATTCAGCGAGGAAAAGCGATTTTCGGGAGCTTCAAAGGTAATTTTAATTTACTATTTTTTTCCTTCAAATTGCATGTTAATTTCCTTTAAATTAAAAGCAATTAGAGTGTAATTAAGTCCTTTTTCCGTTGTGTATGTCTCGTGTTCCATTAGTTTGTTGTTGTCGTGTGTTTGTGGAAGGGGTGGAAAATGTTAATGATCTCGGTTTGTTTGATGTCTAAGAATTTTTTGTAGGATCCACTGGTTGAATTGTTAATAAGTGTAAGTTTGTTGTTTTATGGAGGGATGGGGTGAATTTAGGCTTTGTTTAATGTTAATAATATAATATGCTCTAATATCTCAACTTAATTGTATTGTAGGTAAATTTGATGCTTATGAGGTGCATTTTGGAGTCACAAGCTACATGTAAACACATTTTCTTGTACCCTCTATACATGCAAACATTAATTATTTTCTAGTACACCTATCTCTCTTATATGTAACAACCATATTAACGACAATTTTGGTTACTTTTTGAATGTATGTGAAAACTTTTCCTTTGCTCAATTATTATTGATTTGGTTATTAATAATAATATTATTATTAATTACTCTAAATTTTAGGTTATGAAGAACAAAAATAAAAATAATTAACATAATAATGAATATTATACAAAAAAAATGAAGAATCTCCTGACGGTTAAACACCTCGTCGGGAGATTAATGGGTAATGCGGACATAAGGAACTCCATATGCCATTCGCCACCCCGTTGGGAGTTTAAACTTACTCACGACACCGTCTATAAGTTGTCGAGTGTTAGTTTAAACTCTCTACGGGGTGACGACCAGTGTCGAGACTTAGTCTCTCGATTGGAATTTTCTGACTGCACTCCTGATGACTTCAATGGTGTTGGGAAAACCTCTCTCGACGTGTTTTCAACTATTTCTCGACAATGTTAGGTATCGGGAGAGTACCTTTTTCTTGTAGTGTGAGTTTGAATGTTGAGTTTAAAAACATATTTTCTTTACTCTTGGATATTAATCATCAAGATAAATCCATTTTATATATCTTATTCTTTGAGATAAAACCATCTTGATTTTGGGGTTTTAGCATTGTGATCTATAGGAGTTTGTTTATCCATAAGAGTGTGTTTGGGCCCAAAGAATTGGAAGTGGGAGTTTTAAACTCCACCCTTGTTTGGTTTAAGGAGTTGGTGAATCTCACTACTAAAAATCATCAATTTTATAACTTATCAACTTTTTACAATGTGGGCCTAGGAGTTTGCAACTTCCAAGACTTCACGACTTTATATTTTTCACTATTCCACTTTTTATCCCAAAGTTTATCTTAGATCCAATTATCTAGAATTTATCTTATCATTTTATATCAGAGATGATGCTTTAATTCTTGTGATAGAGATTGTTGTAGTGTAAGTTCTTAAACTAAACTAATATATCAAGTTAACTATTTAGTAGAATAAGTATGTAGCAAAGTTTTAGGCTAAAACTTTTGGGTGTGTTTTGTTTTGAGGATTGGGTGTGAGATGAGTTAGACATTTTAAGACTAGTCCATATTTAGGGTAAAGGTACATCCTTTTCCATGGGTTTGAAATTTGAATAATGCATGAGTTGCTTTTTCTTCTTTAAATAATTTTTAATTTTAATTACCATAATAATTTTTTAGTACACTTCTCTTTTCTTTTAATTCTTTTTTAGTTATTTTAAGAATTAAGATTATTATTAGATTATCTTTTTGAATTCTTTCCATTCCTTTATTTTTTTCTAAAAAAAAAAAGTGTCGTTGTATTGAATAATTATCTCTTCAGCTTGAAAGCTACAATTCATTTTTTATTTACTTATGTGATTAACACGTGGTACTTCTGCACAAGAATAATATTTTTTATTAATTTAATTTAATAACATTTTCATTTTTTTCTTGTTTGTCAGTATAACTAGTTTGTAGACTTATAATTATTTTTTAAACATCTCAGATTAAAATGTTTGATTTTAACAACTCAAATGCCAGGTGAAAATTAAAACTCAAAATTTAGGTATTTTTTATTCTTCAAAATTTAGAAATAAAAAATGGAAATCTTCAAAAAATAGAAAAAAAAAAACTATTTACATAACAAAATTTAATATTCTTTTATAGAAACTAATAGAGGCGGATAGAATTCTATTAGTGTCTATCAATATTTTTTTTTATTATTATTTTTGTAAATAGTTTGACATTTTTTTTATTTGTGAAAATTTTTCAAATAAAAATATAATTTGATAAAAAAAAAAAAATCAGCAATTGTATTTAAGATTAAAATAGGTCCATTTTTTCAAATAAAGGAAACTTAAACAACTTATATACAAATATAACAAAATATCATTGTCTATCCGTGATAGACTGTGATAGACATTTATCACTAATAGACAATGACATTTTGCTAAATTTGAAAATATTTTCAGCAGTTTTACTATTTAAAACAATTCCCAATTAAAATGCTAGTTTATTTTAGTTTTAAGTTAGCATATTATAGTTTAAAAAATGGATCATTTTCAAGTTAGTTAAAGTAACAAAAGTCTATAAATTTTTATTTCAAACGTAGTAAAATTAAATTATCAAAAAATAAGCTAAATTAAATAATAATTTTAGTTGCAATTTCAAAATAAATATTCTTCTTTTCCTTTTTGAAAAATAATTAAAATTGAGATGATTTCTAATAAAAAATGACCAAACTAAAATTAGTAAAATAAATAATATTCTATTTTAGATCAGTTATATTATTAAAGTATTTAGTTTACCCATTAAATTTATTCAAGGCAAAATAATTATATATATGATATTCAATTTGATCTTAACTATATACAAATAAAATATATATTTCATTTTTCACATAGTTATTTTTTAAAAAAAAAAACTACCCAAAAAATTTTGTTTAAATTAGTTCCTTTTCCAATAGGTAAGTTAGTCAATTTAAAATAATTAAAATATAAGTAAGTAATTTTAATTTTGAGTTTATTTATATTCAAAAAATATGAAAAGTAATTTTAATTTTAAGTTTACTTATATTCGAAAAATATGAAAATTAGACTAACTTAAATTATTCTAAAATTCAACTACGGATTAAATACAAAAAGAAAATATTTGACAAAATACACTTTTGGTCATTTAGGTTTCAAAGTGTCTATTTGGAGCCGAGGTTTTATAATCGACACTTGTAGTCTCTAAAGTTTGAACAATGGTCCTAAAGATCCCTAGACCTATTTGACCATTAGTTGACCTAATGAATTGTTATTGCCCAAGGTTTTATAATGGACACTTGTCGTCTCTATAGTTTGAACATAATGGTTTTTAAGGTCCCTAGACCTATTTGACAGTTAGCTGACCTAACGAATTGCTGATTGAGCCGTTAAATGTTGAGATGTACTTGCTTATTTAATTATTGAAAATTCATTAGGTTGAAAATTGAGATATTTAAAAAGATTAAAAAAAATTAACAAATCTTTTATCTTGTATCTGTTCGTCTCTCTCGTGCTTAGTTGTCAATTTTTTACTCTAAAATTATTGAAAATTTTATTAGGTCAAAATTGGTAATCTCTTTGAAGCAAGCATTGAAGACCTAACCCTATAGATGTTTTTTCTTTAGTATATCTTTTATGCACTTCCCTAATGAACAAAAGGAGAAATCAATGGATTTGACTTCTTCACTTCCTACCTCATGAAAGACAAATAATCTTCAAGTGTTGGTATTCATGGAGAAACCCAAGTTTTCTTATGAAAAAGTTAAAGATAACGTAACGTCCTTAGGGTGGGTGAATTTATAAAACATAGTCGTGCCGTAGATGTGGTGTTGTCAAACCTCGGTTGTTTTCAGTTTCGATTGAATTGAAGATTGGATCGTGGTTTGTTGAACTGAAGATTGGCCGTTCACTGGAAGTTGCTGTTGTCGAAGCCGTCAGATTGTTTACAGTTGAGATTCTCTAAAATCCTATCTTCACAAAAGAAAAATGAACAAAAGCAAGATAAAAGATTTGCTTTTTTAATCTAATCTTTTTAAATATCTAACCTAATGAATTTCCAATAATTTTAGAGTAAAAATTGACGACTAATGAAATTCATCTCAACATTTAATAGCCAAATCAACACTCTAGTGGGTCAACTAACGGTTAAAAGAGACTAGAAGTACCCATTATAAAATCTCAGGAACCAAATAGACATCTACTTAAAACCTCAAGTACCAAAAGAGTATTTAGCCCAAAAATATTTTACAAACTCAAGATTTTAAATCTACACTTCATTCTTAAACCTCCTAAGCCTACACTCAAAATACAAATTTCTTAAAGCCACACTTCTTAAATTTACACTTTAAATACAGTTTTCTCAAACTAAATTTAATCTTACCATTCTCAAGTTTAAGATTCTAAATATGTCATATCAAAGGTCGGTTCGGTTTTCTTTGTCACATAATGTAGGAATATACATAAAGGATGAAAAGGAAAACCAGGCACGCTTGCTCCCACACACAACTTTCAACTTTGAATTGTAAATAAAACCCAAACTTTAAATAAAACCACTTTTGAAAGTTGACAAAACAGTAAAAAGTGTATAGTGATTTGAGCATTTGGATTTGTTTTTGTTTTTTTTTTTGTTTCTCAAACAGCTGCAAACCATTCATTGGTTTTGGTGCAGAGACAAACACCAAACCAAGTGTATTCTGTGCCCATAATTACACTTTCTTTTAAAAAAAGAAAAAAACAGCCAAAAAGATGCACATGTTTACAGCCTTTTCTCCCATTTTTCTGACTCTGATTACCATTTCATCTATCTATGATTGGCCTTAAAGCCTTCAACTACAATCAAATAATTGTATCTATAATTGCTATTTACCCTCTCAAATATCTTTTATTTGGCAATCTTTTATTGTGTAATCCTAATTTATGCATACTTTCTTTGAGAAAGAGTTTTTGAATTGGATTAGATTAGATTAAATTTACACATCACCAACTTGTTTGTAAATTCGTAAGAGTTCATTATTAAAATTTTCATGTTAAGGATAACGACCTCCAAAATATTTTAATAATGATATGATATTATCTATTATGAACATCAACCTTCGTGGTTTTTCTTTTGGTTTCACCATGAAGATCTTTGTCTTCACTTATATACCTATGATCATCTCTTTATCTAGCCAATGTAATATTTTGGTTGCATTTTCAACAATCTGCCGATATATTGATATATTAGTAAATTATAGAGTGAAAAGAGTTTAATCATCAATTTTAATAAATTACTTGATTTCTTGGAATATATGTTGATATCGTTATATCCTAATAGGTTGAAGCCTTAGTATCGATATCAACATTAAAATATTTTAATCTTGCAAAACAGATATGTCTAACTCTAACATTATTTGGTGTAGAAAAATTAGTATTTATGTATATTAGTTATATGCAATTAAGCATGTAAATTTATATGTCAAAGTGAGCTTAGTTCAACTGGCATAAATTATGTATTTACCATTAATATATCTATAATTTGAATCCTCTTTTCATTGTACTTAAAAAATAGAAAACATGTATATTTATATTGTGATTTTTTTTTCTTTTATGAAAAATTATGAGTGTATGACTCTATAGTGAGTATCCTTGCTCGCACATGATTTGAACATGTAATGTCTAAGATATTTAGATTTGAACTTATCTCTTCATTTTTTTATTTATTTATAATTAAGCCCAACCTTATATATTTATTCATGTAATTAGAGGAGTAAACATATGTTAAATATTTGAAGTTATTTTTTTCTTCTAGAGAATTATACATAATTTAAACCCATAAAATATGAACAGTAGTTTGCAATTTGCAAATTTTAGAGAGAAGACAGTGATATATGCAATACTTGAATTTTCCTTTTGGAAACATAATACTATAAGGTTTGATGTTGCAATTGAATGAAAAGACAAACAAGAAGTAATGAAGAAAAAGTAAACCTTTTTTTCCACCTTAAAAACACATTGGCTTGTGGCCTTGTTTTAACATCACACATGGACCACATAAAAGTTTGGCACAGAATATATTAATGATAATAATAATCATAATAATCAGTTAAGTGAATTAAATATGTTTGAGTAATTGATGTTTCATGGTTTTAATAATTTTAACAAGTTGGTTGGTCTAAAACCATTGTATCTCACACGCTAGGCTAGATTAGAAAACGAAACCTTCACCTATCTTTATAATGATATGATGTTATCTATTTTGGGCATAATCTTTAATGACTTTTCTTTTAGAACAATCCAAAATGCTCCATACCAATAAAGATAATTATTCTCACTTATGTATCTTGAATCTTATTCCAACTTTTAACCGATGTGAAATTTTATTTGCAGTTAACACTGTTTTTGCAAGAATCTTGACCATAATAAAATTTAAAAAATCTATTTTTATTCTAAAAAATTTCAGATTCATCTTTGAAATTTACATTAAAAGAAAAAAATAATAATTTTAGCGATTCCCATTTAATATGTACGGAGTACTTGAAAAGAAATTTTAAGTGGTATAGCTTATCTTTGTGTTTTAATTTTAAACTACATATGAATTGAGTTTAGTATATCACATCCAAAAACAAACTGTGTAATTTTTTTTTTTTTTTTTTTTTTTTTTTTTTGGCTAAATTCCATATGAGGATTTTGAAGAGAAAAAAAAAATGAAACTTTATTTGATTCATTTCAAGTACGGAGTTTAATACCATTTTTGTTAAGAAATCGACAAATAAAGATAATCATAAATCATAAATAGTAGAGAATCGATATAGAGATTTATATGGTTTACTAATAATATGTTCGCTACGTCCATAAATAGAGAGAGAAAATTTATTATTAGAGAGAAAAATATCAGATTATAGATGTAGAGGCGTCAATAGAGTTAAAGAGTTCATATAACGCACTCCTCTAAACTCTAAAGTCAAAATCATAAATAACGCGTAAGTAACATAAATACGAATAAACCTTAGGTTTTGCCAACGAGACCCTGTGCTTATGGTCATTTAAATTATCAGATAATAGATCCAAAACATTCTGATCCAACCGTTCCAATATAATAAAAACTGTACTATGTGATCACCTTCATTCTTGTATATATACAAGTGAGAGAAAAACCAAAAACATGATGATAACTACATAAGCAACCTCATAGGATTATGCACTAAATAGTTGGTCGTGGCATGAATTGTTAGGGTGTTGATTTTGGTTGGGTGACCACTAGTTACAACTATCATTACAATTTGTTTGGACGTTGCAAGTAACTTTTAGGACACCAAATATGATGTGTTGAGTTGGTGTACTGTACAAATAAAAACTATTGGATGCACATTTTTTGATATGGTCTCATCTAGTATCTAATCTCTAACTGATGTTACAAGGTAGTTAAATAATATATTTACCACAATCTAATTAGCTATCTTCCTAGAAAAGATGATCTTGTGGCGGTAAGTACTACTCTCGCCTCAAGTATGCTCCAAATTTTTGCTATATGCAATCTTTTATACACTTGTTCAAACCTTCTAATCTCACATTCATCCACCAGTAACATTCAAAGATGATAAGAACAAACTATTACTATTTTACCAAAAATACATCTCACCCCTAACAAATAACAAAAACTAAAATATATTTTTCAATCTAAATACGACTCAATTGGGTTTTAGAGTACATCATCACCAATTCCTTTGTTTAAACTATAAGCCAAACTTCATAATATAAAAATGGAATTCAAACTTGAAATAATGTTTGTAGCCAATAGAGGCTCATATAGCAATAATACATAAGATTCTTTCAAAAAAAAAAAAAAAAAAAAGGAAAGGTAAAGGTTTATATATATATAATATATATTATATATATTTGAGATAAAGGGATTGGGATCAATCAGAACGTGGTGACCACACTCCTTGGCTTAACTTTTTGGCCGTTTAGATCAAATTATTAGCCGATTGGGTTTCTTTCTACTTTTTCTAAAGTTTCATTACCTTTGTTCTCACCTTATTTTCTGTCAACTTTTGTAAAATAAATCATTCACAGCTTTTTAGTTGCTTATGATAATTTAATATATAAAACATCTTGTCTTATTTTAGTTATTGAATTTTCTATTGTTACTTTCTTTTTATTCTTCATAATAATTCTATTTTTGCCTCTGGTTTTTTTTTTTTTTTTTTTTTTTTTTTTTTTTTAAAAAAAAAAAAGACAAGATTCTCATGAAATTTGGTTGTAAGTCGTATGTATGGACTCAATCTTAAAATATGTTATGACATTAATAATTGACAAGCATCAATCTATACAAATTTATGTAGTTTACTATAGTTGTGTTAAGTTGCATCTAAGAGTAGGGAGAGAAATTGTTTAAACCCCGTTTGGTAACCATTTTGTTTTCGTTTTTGAAATTAAGTCTATTTCATCCACATTTCTTACAATGATTTGTAGTATTACTAAGTACAATTGTTGAATTCTTAGTCAAATTTCAAAAACAAAAACAACTTTTTAAAAGTTATTTTGAAAAGCAACAGAGTATATGCAGGTAAGAATTAGAGGGTTTATTACACCTTGGCCTATGATTCAATATATGAATTTGGCAGCTGATGATCCTGACATTTTCATGCAACCCCTACGACTTCGCAACGTTATCTTACTTATCTTAAACCGCCTTCCAAGAGTGAAGACTAACCCCACAAACTAACATGGATCTTGTAAAAAAAAACTTTTATTTTCATTCTCATGCTTTCTAAGAAAATTTCCAATAATTTACATAGAATTGCTCCAAGCTGCGATTAACAAAGAAAGATGAACCTTGTTGACATCTAGTAGCTTTTAATTCTTTTAAACCTTTCATAACCATACTTTCATATCATCAAGATTCTTTCCAATTTTGATCATTACAAGATAATATATAATACCGCCCTTTTAGATGTTAAATAGAACATTACTAAAATAAAAGTAAATTAGGTTTTTTTTTAATCTAATTATGTTTTTCATTAAGTTCTCTTTTTTCCAAATTTATTGTTTTAAATCCTAAATGCACATAGAGTAACTTCCAAATTTTTGTGAAGAAAAGTCTAAATTAATGACAACAATCAAAGTTGAGAGATCCAAAATTTGAGTTCTTTTTCAGTCATTTTGATTCTTTTTTTTTTTTTTTTTAATTATTATTGTATTTTTCTTTTCAGGAAACTTTTCTTGGATTTTCTTGGATTTCAAGTTGAGTGCCTGTCGTGTGACTGCCACACGCCTAAAAAAACTTTTTTTAAAACCAAAAAATGGGGTGTTTGGTTTTGACTCTTCTTATTCATTAATTAATCAACTAATCAATTAATTACTCCAATTTTTTCATTAATTAAAACAAACCCTAATTTTCTACAACTATAACATTGTTCCATTCACACCGAAGGCTACGCTTATCCATTCGCAATAAAAATTGGTGGAGACGTAATTAAATTCTATTGACAGATCAATCGTAATAGATCTCAATCGTAAATGTAATTAAATCGTTTTGATCATGTTTATCTAAAATTAAGAACTTTGTCAAATTTATTATTACCATTATGATTACTTTTATCTCTTAAAGTCAAACCTTAACCGTAATCATAATGGTAAATGTGTTAAAATTCATAATTTTTTCTATTAAACAGTAATAATAATGGTAACCATAACAATAACAATAATAGTAACAATATGACGTAAACTTTTAACGCAATTTAGTTGATCATCTCACGCTCGTCATTCAGATTACATTACTTGATTATAGACGTCAATAAACACTAACAAATGTAAAAAAAAAAAAAAAAAAAAAAAAAAAAAAAAAAAAAAATCTTACCTTTAACTTCACTTTTTTTTTTCTATCCCCTTTTTTTTCATGCTGTGCAAAAATAGCACACGGAGTTTCATATGGCAGTGTGTGGAAATGGTAATTTGAAAATTAAGGATTAAAAT